>NW_024070207.1:8425988-8532760 GCF_014754425.2 Oryx dammah | reverse complement strand
TTCCCACATATGCATATCTTTTTTGTTGTATTTCTACCAATTACAAACGTATGTTAGTTTTATAGTTGAGGAAAGTAAACAAGATGCACTTTTGAAAACAAGACTTGTTATAATCCAGTCCCAGAAACATATTTCATACAAATCTACTGGCCTGAAAAGGAATTCACAGTTAATTGTTTAAAAAAGTTGCATGATGTATGAACAATATAATTGCAATTGTTGTTGATAATTTACCTATGTGTATGTGTAGATGCTTGTAAAAGCAAACGTGTCTAAAAGGATAGAACCCACAATAGTTACATACACAGACATACATCCTCCTCTGTTGATTTCTGTTACGTGGATGTACATTAGGTACAGCCAAACTGAATGTTTCCATTTGGAAAGGAAGGTAGGATTCGTGAAACTCAGGCCTTAACCAGTAGGTTGGACGACAAGACCAATTGAAGACATGCATGTTTATGTGAAATGTTTACTGTAAATTTTTTTTGTTTACTCTTTTTTTAAAAATTACTCAGTTCAGTTTAGTTCAGTCACTCAGTCATGTCTGACTCTTTGCGACCCCATGAATCGCAGCACGCCAGGCCTCCCTGTCCATCATCAACTCCCGGAGTTCACTCAAACTCACGTCCATCGAGTCAGTGGTGCCATCCAGCCATCTCATCTTCTGTCATCCCCTTCTCCTCCTGCCCCCAATCCCTCCCAGCATCAGAGTCTTTTCCAATGAGTCAACTCTTCACATGAGGTGGCCAAAGTACTGGAGTTTCAGCTTTAGCATCATTCCTTCCAAAGAACACCCAGTGTTGATCTCCTTCAGAATGGACTGGTTGGATCTCCTTGCAGTCCGTGGGACTCTCCAGAGTCTTCTCCAACACCACAGTTCAAAAGCATCAGTTCTTCAGCACTCAGCCTTCTTCACAGTCCAACTCTCACATCCATACATGACCACAGGAAGAACCATAGCCTTGACTAGATGGACCTTTGTTGGCAAAGTAATGTCTCTGCTTTTGAATGTCTCTGCTATCTAGGTTGGTCATAACTTTCCTTCCAAGGAGTAAGCGTCTTTTAATTTCATGGCTGCAGTCACCATCTGCAGTGGTTTTGGAGCCCCAAAAATAAAGTCTGACACTGTTTCCACTGTTTCCCCATCTATTTCCCATGAAGTGATCTATATTTAAGTAAAAACTGAAAGTCAGCAATAAAAACAAACTTATGAGCAGGTAAATAGGATAAATAGAATCCATATTTTGGAATATAAACAGTAGTAGTAGGGCTGGGGATGGGGGCTACAGGCAGAGATCCCAGGGGTAAGGAATCAGTTCAGACAAAAGTTCTGGGACAAAGTGTTGGGAGTAGAAAGTACCACACAGGAGCCAGAGCAATTCTGAGGGAAGGTGCACAAGTTAGTTGGAGATGAAGGACAGAAAGAGATTCAGAGAGACAGGCTGCAGAGTTAACATTTGCCCAGAATCATCAATGCAAAGGAACTGAAAGCAAGGAATCTGCAGGAGAACAAGTGAATGGAAGACCAAGGTAGCATCTGAGCTGGCAAAGTAGGAGGTCAAGGATGTGGCAGCCTGATGATGTAGAGTGAGGATGTAGAAGGTCCATGTAATGAGTTCCATGTTCCCTGTCCACAATGGATCTCAAAGAGCCTGAGTTGAGCCAAACAGTGCAATTGTTGGTTTACACTGGAGTCTGCCTCTATTCCTCACATGTGACTGAGAAGTGTACACTGTGATCTCTGTTCTCTAGCTGAGAATGTTAAGTCTGGTCTGTGATAATTTAGGCATTACATGAAATAACATTAATTGTTGACATTCATTGGATCATAGAGAAAGCAAGGGAATTCCATAAAAACATCTACTTCTGCTTCATTGACTAAACAAAAGCCTTTGACTGAGTGGATCACAACAAACTGTGGAAAATTCTTAAAAAGATGGGAATAATAGACCATCATACCTGTCTCCTGAGAAACCTGTATGCAGGTCAAGAGGCAACAGAACAGTAAGTGGAACAGAACAGTAACTGACTGGTTCAAAATTGGGAAAGGAGTACATCAAGGCTGTATATTGTCATCCTGCTTATTTAACTTATATGCAGAGTACATCATGTGAAATTCTGGGCTGGATGAAGCACAAGCTGGAATCAAGATTTGCAGAAATAACAACACCCTCAGATGTGCAGATGACACCACCTTTATGGCAGAAAGTGAAGAAGAACTAAAGAGCCTCTTGATGAAAGTGAAAGAGGAGAGTGAAAAAGTTGGCTTAAAACTCAACACTCAGAAAATGAAGATCATGGCATCTGGTCCCGTCACTTCATGACAAAGAGATGGGGAAACAATGGATACAGTGACAGACTTTATTTTGGGGGGCTCCAAAATCACTGCAGATGTTGACTGCAGCCAAGAAATTAAAAGATGCTTGCTCCTTGGAAGGAAAGTTATGACCAACGTAGACAGCTTATTAAAAAGCAGAGACAATCGCTTCTCGGCCTTTTGGCTAAGATCAAATGTAAAAAGCAGAGACATTATTTTGCCAACAAAGGTCCATCTAGTCAAAGCTATGGTTTTTCCAGCAGTCATTTATGGATGTGAGAGTTGGACTATAAAGGAAGCTGAGCACCAAAGAATTGATGCTTTTGAACCGTGGTGTTGGAGAAGACTCTTGAGAGTCCCACGGACTGCAAGGAGATCCAACCAGTCCATCCTAAAGGAAATCAGTCCTGAATATCCATTGGAAGGACTGATGCTAAAGCTGAAACTCCAATTCTTTGACCACCTGATGCAAAGAACTGCCTCATTTGAAAAGACCCTGATGCTGGGAAAGATTGAAGGCGGGAAGAGAAGGGGACGACAGAGGATGAGATGGTTGGATGGCATCACCAACTCAATGGACATGGTTTGGGTGGACTCCAGGAGTTGGTGATGGACAGGGAGGCCTGGCGTGCTGCAGTTCATGGGGTTCCAAAGAGTTGGACACGACTGAGTGACTGAACTGAATGAACCGAAGAGGGATTAAAGAGCCCCTTGATGAGGGTGAATGAGGACAGTGAAAAAGCTGGCTTCAAACTCAACATTTAAAAAACTAAGATCATGGCCTCTGGTCCCATGTCTTCGTGGCAAATAGAAGGGGGAAAAGTGGAAGCAGTGACAGATTTTATTTTCCTGGGCTCCAAAATCACTGCAGATGGTGACTGCAGCCATGAAATTAAAAGTCACTTGCTCCTTGGAAGGAAGGCTATGGCAAGCCTAGATTGTGTATTAAAAAGAAGAGACATCACTTTGACGACAAAGGTCTGCATAGTCAAAGTTATGGTTTTTCCTGTAGTCACGTAGGAATGAATGTGAGAGTTGGACCATGAAGAAGGCTGAGCGCCAAAGAATTGATGTTGAATATCCAACAAGATGCTCAGATCAAACAAGTCAATCCTAAAGGAAATCAACCTTGAATATTCATTGGAAGGATGGATGCTGCAGTACTCTGGCCACATAATGTGAAGTACCAACTCATTAGAAAAGACCCCTGATGCTGGGAAAGAATGACGGCAGGAGAAGAGGGTGGCAGGGGACAAAATGGTTAGGATCACTGACTCAATGGACATGAATCTGAGCAAACTCTTGGAGACAGTGAAGGAAGGTAAGCCTGGTGTGCTGCAGTCCATGGGGCTGCAGAGAGTCGGACACAACTTAGCAACTGAACAGCAAAATTCCTAATTTAATGGCAATCATCCCCTTAATTCATATTTTTAAAGAGTTCACAAGCCAATATATGGATCCTTCATGTACATAAAGAACTGAAAAGTTGCATGTGGTAGAAAATAACTTATGCAATACCTCACAATGGAGGCATAATTTGTAAACTGGTGGTACCATATCTGTATCATCATGTAGCTTAAAATGGGATACTGCTATTATTCTCATTTCAAAAATCATGCCTGCTTGTTGTCTGAAGGGTAGACATTACCGAAGTGCAGAAAATAAGTTGTGTCCCTTTCAACTCTTGCTTGCAATTCTGTACTGCTAATTGTGTCAGTGAGAAAGGTCACACAGACTTGACCATAATGTGAGATTTCGTGTTATTTGTTTGGAAGTGAAATGAAATGGCTCAACCCCCTCAAGCACCCGATGTCCGCTCTCTGAGAGATGCATGTGTAGACAGGCTGACTCTCCCCTACTCTAAGTGAGATCCCTCCTACAATGCACCTTCAGAAAAGGGGAGAGGGCTGTACAGGTGATGAGTGGGAATCCCTATGGAAGTATGGTGAGAGGTGCGAAAAGGCCCATTTCTCACTCGGGCGTGCATGCTCACATCACTTCAGTTGTGTCCGACTCTGTGTGACCCTTTGAACTGTAGCCTACCAGGTTCCTCCATCCATGGGATTCTCCAGGGGAGAATACTGGAGTGGGTTGCCATGCCTTCCTCCAGGACTGCTCATTCATCTGTATGAAAATCTTGAAAATGTTCATAGTATGGTCTTTGGAAGTAATTAGGAATAAGAAGTAAAGCATGTACATCCCCATCTTCTTTCCTTCTTTCCACTGCCCTTACTAGCTAGTCGGCATCCCTTGCAAAGCCTCTGTTGTTCCAGGTCACATGCCTGCTTCTGAGAATCTCTAGGAAGAGCATCTGGGTCACACTACCTCCAAAAACCAATGCCTAGAAGCATATCATGTCTCCTCTCATCATAATTTATTGACATCAAGCCTGATGTATCTGCCAGGGACTACCAAGGGGAATGTGGGTCAGGGAGGAGGGCAGGACTTTTCAGGCCTGGACCCACTGGCTCACGATTGAGGCAGGGAAGAGTAATGTGGGACACATAACATATATCCTGTAACATCACTCTTTATTATGAAAACAAACACAGCAGTCGTGAGTGAGGGAAATATGCAGAACGACTGATCCTCAGGATATGTTAACTGGCCTATAATGTAACTTTGGCTTCTTGGTCAGTCTCCAACCCCAGTCACAGGCGTGGCCTGAGGCTACTGAGAAAAAGACGATGTGGATGAAGCCAAAGACGACATCCAAGGGCTCCTTTTAGGGGATTTGTTTGAAGGCTTCCTCTGGGATCTTGCCCTCAGTCTGGAGGGAAGGAGTTGGGATGTTAAAAAGCCAGTCCCCAAGTCCCATTCCCAGGCCACCAGCCTCCACTTTCTTGGCCTCCTCAAAGGCCCAGAAACGTTTATCTTTAATCTACTTGATTCCCAGGCCTCACCTTGAACATACAGAAGATTTGACCAGCTCTGGTGTAGTTCCATTCATTGTCCTGAAGGCACCTGTGGGGGGAGAAGAACAGGTGCTCTCCATTAGTACCGCAGTACAGACCCGCCGACATTGCAGTGCCACCACTAAATCCATGCCACTTTCTTGCTGGGACACATGGACCAGTGTGAGCACTCTGTGTAATGATGAAGAAAGACCAGTGAAAACCAAATCATCTGTCGCTAGCATTCACGCCCACTGGAGTTCAAAACAGAAAAACAGAGCTGTGCAAAAGAACAAGGGAATGCAACATATACTGATCAAGATATTCAAGAAAATGACAAATGAAAAATTAAAAAGTACTAGTTTCCAACTGTCTTTTATATAATCACACATCATTTTAAAGTATACAAATCAGTGCTTTTTATTAGTCAAAAGATTGTGCACCTATAACATCTATCTAATTCCAGAATCATTTTAACACCTCAAAAAGAAACTCTTTAACCATTAATGATCCCTCTCTATTCCTCCCCTTCCCCTGGAAACCACTAATATGCTTTTGGTCCCTGTGGATTTGCCAATTATGGGCGTTTCCTACAATATCTGACTTCTTGTGACTGGCTTCTTTCACTTAGCATCATGTTTTCAAGGTTCATCCCTGTCACGACATATATCAGAACTGTATTCTTTTTTATGACTGAATAATATTCTACTATATGGATGCACCCGTTTTATTCATCCATTCATCAGTTGTTTCCATGTTTTGGCTATTATGAATAATGCTATTCCTGAATAAGTTTTAGAGTGAACATACGCTTTCATTTCTCCCGGTAGATACTTAGGAGTGGGATTACCGGGTAATATGGTAACTCCATTTTAACATTTTGAGGAACTTCCAAATGTTTTCCTAAAGTGAGTGTTCCATATACCTCTAATATATGAGCATTCTAACTTCTCCACACCTTCACCTATGCTTATCTTTTGTTTCATTGATTAAAGCCATCTTAGTGGATGCAAAGCGAGTGGTTGTTTTGGTTTGTATTTTCCTAATGATTAATGATGTTGAGCATGTTTTCACGTGCTTGTCGGTCATTTGTATACCGTATTTAGAGAAATCTCTCTTCAAATCCTTTCTCCATTTTTAAATTGGCATTTATGTTTTGATTGTTGACTTGTAAAATCCTTCAATATTCTAGACAGTGGAGCTTATCAGATATGAGATTTGCAAATATTTTCTCCCATTTTGTGGGTGGTATGTTCACTTTCTTGATAGTGTCCTTTGATGCACAAAAGTTTTTATTTTTGATGAAGTGCAATTTATTTGTTTCTTTGGCTGCTTGTGTTTTTGGTGTCACATATAAGAAACTGGTGTCTGATTCAAGATCATGAAGATATACACCTATGTTTTCTTCTAAGTGCTTTTTAGAATTTTTATTGGCATATAATTGACTTATAATGTTATGGTAGTTTCAGGTATATAACAAAGTGAGTTTATATATATATATATATATATATATATATATATATATATATATATATTCTTTTTCAGATTATTTTCCCACATAGGTTATTACAGAACATTGAGTAGAGTTCCCTGTGTTATACAGTCAGTCTTTATTAGTTATCTATTTTATATATAGCAGTGTATAGATATTAATCCCAATCTCCTAATTTATCCCTTCTCCCCACACTTTCCCTTTGGTAACCATAAATTTATTTCAAGATCTGTGTCTATTTCTGTTTTGTAAATAAGTTCATTTGTATCATTTTTATTAGATTTCACATGTAAGTGATATCATATGATATTTGTCTTTCTCTGTCTGATTTACTTTACTTACCCAACCAAAAAATGGGAACAAGATCTAAATAGACATTTCCCCAAAATTATATACAGAAAGCCAAAAAACACATGAAAAGATGCTCAACATCACTAATTATTAGAGAAATGCAAATCAGAATGACAATGAGGTATATCTCACACCAGCCAGAATGGCTAGCATTAAAAAATCTATGAACAATAAATGCTAGAGAGGATGTGGAGAAAAGGGAACCCTCCTACACTGTTGGTGGAAATGTAAATTGGTACAACCAATATGGACAACAGTACAGCCTTCCCTTGTGGCTCAGCTGGTAAAGAATCTGCCTGTAATGCAGGAGACCTAGGTTCGATCCCTGGGTTGGGAAGATCCTCTGGAGAAGGGAAAGGCTACTCACTCCAGTATTCTGTATTCCGGTATTCCAGTATTCTCTAATATATTCTGTATTCCAGTATTCCAGTATTCTCTAATACACCTAGACTGTATAGTCCATGGGGTCGCAAAGAGTTGGACACGACTGAGTGACCTTCACTTTCACTTTTCACGAAGGTTCCTTCAAAAACTAAATATAGAACTATCATATGATTCAGCAATCCTGTTCTTGGGCATATATCCAGGGAAAACCATAATTCAAAGAGATACACACATCCCAATGTTCACAGCAGCACTATTCACATTAGACAAGCCACGGCAGCAGCATAAATGTCCACTGTCAGAGAAATGGGTAAAGAAGATATGGTACATGTATACAATGGAATGTTACTCAGTCATAAAAAAGAACGAAATAATACCATTTGCAGCCACATGGATGGACCTAGAGATTATCATACTAAGTGAAAGTCAGCAAGAGTTTTTACAGTTGTTGATTTTATATTAGGTCTTTGATCCATTTTGAGTCAATATTTGTATATGGTCTGTGATACGGGACACAATTCTTTTTTTTAGGCATGTGAATACTCATGTGTCCCAGCACCATCTGTCAAAAAGACAATTTTTTTTCCTCCATTAATTAATTTGGCACCCACTAAAAATTAATCAGCTACAAACGTCAGGGTTTATATCAGGACTCTCAATTCTATTGCACTCATCTATCAAATGTCAGTGCCATGCAGCCTTGATTACAGTATCTTTGCAGTAAGTTTAGAAATTGTGGCATCCAGGACTTGTGAGTCCTCAACATTATTCCCTTTCAATATTGTTTTGACTATTCTGAGTCCATGCACTTCCAAGTGAAAATTGAGGATCATTTAATCAATTTCTGGAAAGGAGCCAACAGGGATTTTTGCTATGGTATAGACTCTGTAGATCACTTTGAATAGCACAACAATCTTAACAATATTAAGTCTTTCAACATGAACACAGAATATCGTTCTGTGTTTTTTTTAGATTTTGTTTAATTTACTCCAACAATGTTTTGAAGATTTTAAGGTAGTTTTTTTACTTCTTTAGTTTCATTTTGCTCTAAATATTTATTCTTTCTGATACTACTATAAATCAAGTTGTTTTCTTAATTTCAGTTTAGGATTTTTTCATTTTAAGTGCATAGAAATATAAATGATTTTTGTATACTGACCTTATATCCTGAAATTTTACTGAACTTGTTTATGTATTCTTACAGTTTCTTAGTGAATTTCTTAGCATTTTCCATGTAAAATATCATGTCATATGAGCATGTACTATTTTTAAAATGCTTTACATATATAATCATAAAATTTGTTTATCTTTTTCACGAGCTTACTTTTTTTGCAAGCAAAATATCCAAATACTTATTTTTCCAAATTGCCTGTGTGTTCCCATTATTAATTCCATCATTCTCCCAGCTCCACCTTATCTTCATGCACACACAATACTCACTTCTGAGACCACTGATAGTTCATCCCAGACTGAGTGGAGAAGGCTTGTACCATTTGCTGCTGCTCCTCGGACAAAGTGGCCACTGAGCTGGTGGACGGTGTGGGCACCGGGATGGAGAATGCACTCTGGGTGTTTTTAGGGCTGGCTTCCATCACAAACAGCTCATCATTCACTATACAAAGACTGGAGGAAAAATGCACATTTAGACAACTGATAGATGGACAGCCAGCACCCCCAGTCCGACTGCTGCCACCACCACTCAGCAACCAGATTCCTTCCATCCCCCTCCTATGTCTGTCCCCAGGCTCCTTGACTGGTTCCTCTGCCCCTTGTACAGAGCCCACCTCCAGACAGATTGTCTAGCAGCTTCACTCAGTGGATAGCCTGATCCCCAACCCAGGGACAACTTCACATAGACCCTGAACAGCAGCCCAGTACACTACAGTACAGGAGTGTACAGTCTGATCCCCATTTTCAGAAGACGATACCAAGTCACAGAGAAGCCCTGTGACTTAACCAAGGTCACACAGAGAGTGTTGGGTCAGGGAGAGAACCCATGTGCTGATTCGAGTCCATGCTCTTCCTAACCACTAGGCTGGACTGTTCCTTGGGGCTCCCTGCTGGCTTTCCACAATACTGAGTCAGTCTAAGGTCTGCACCACCACATGTCCAGGACCCCGAAACCACGCTGGATGGGTCATTCTGCCCACAACACGGCTCTCACCTTGAAGAGCTGGCAGGGGTAATGATGAAGGTCCGGGTGAAGGCACGCACACAGTCCTGAGACCCTCCTTCCACTTCAACAACAAACAACAAACAATAGCTCTTAGTGCCCCACATGTTTACAGGCTCCCATGCTGGACCCTAGTCATGCTGAGGGGACAGCTGTTCACTTGGGGAGCCAGGGTGCTGGGAATGGGGAGGGCAACTGTAGGAGCTGTCTGCTCCCAGTGACATGTCCCCATGGCAACCACTTCACAAGTTCATGGGAAGCGTTTTTTCATAGCTGCCCAAGAGGTGGATGTTATGACCCCATTTTACAAATGAGGAAAGTGTAAGGTTAAGTAATGGCCCAAGTTCTCAGTGTAAGGATCTGAGATGGGAGCCACCAAACTCCACAGCCTGTGTCCGTAATGCCCAGGGCAGGAAGGCAGACATGGATGCAGTTCAGATCTGGGTTGTCTGTGGGAAGACTGAGGGCTGGAAGACACAGAGGGGAAGGGAGGGGAAGGGAGGGAAAGAACAGGGAGGGAAGAGAAGGGAAGGGAAGGGGAGTGAAGGGGAGGGGAGTCCAGGGGAGGGGACAGAATGAAAGGGAAGGGGAGGGGAGTCGAAGGGAGGGGAGAGAAGCTGGAAGGGCTCTTGAGGGGGGAGCCTAGCCAGAGGAGGGAGCAGTGGGGCATCTGGGGGAAGAGGGCTACACACACTTACCTTCCTTGAACACCCCATTGACAGAGAAGCAGAGCAGCGTACCCTGAAAAGGAAGAGCCCAGGTAATGTCACCCCCTCAACCTCTTCCGCACCTGTGGCTTCCTGCCTGACCATCCCCCTACAGGCTCCCCCCTCACCCCGTCACTGCCGCCCCACCAAGGGAAGAAACAAACACTCACTGTCTGGAACCACATGTCCACCAGGAAGGAGCTGAGGTCATGCTGAGTTTGGGGCAACACACAGAGGGCACGCACAATGGCACTATTTGTGTGCTTCAACTGCTGGACACGCAGGTCTGTACGGGAGGGGAAGAAAGCAAAAGTCAGGGTTGCCACGCCCTGGACCCTATGACTGGCTCCCTCACCTCCCTTCCCGCCCAGCCTTCCCACCACACTCACTGGGGTCCTTGACCTTCTTCATATTCCTGCTGTTCTTGAAGTATGCACATAAGCTGCTCCTAGGAGACAGAGGAACAATGGGTGGTGGTCCAGCCAGCAGGGATGTTAGCAAGAACTGGCCTGTGTCAGTTCTTGAAGAAGAACTGAAGAACTTGAAGAAAGTAAGTGTGTGTAGCCCTCTTCCCCCAGATGCCCCACTGCTCCCTCCTCTGCTGGGGAACCACACAGCGTGAGGGAGGAGTTTGGGCAGTGATACTCACACGGCTGGATCCTCAGAGTGGAATGGAATGGTCAGGGAGAAGCAGGCCTTCTGGTGGTAAGCATTGAGGAGACCAGATCGGTTTCCAGAGTCATAGATCAAGTAGTATCTGTGGAACAGCAATGAGGACAGGCTGTCAGTGATCCGAACCCCAGAGGAGACTTGAAAGTCTCTGCGAGGAGACCTGCGGTTTGGTGGCCTGACCCAGTCTCAGCCCTCTCTATTCCTCATGGTCCCAAGTCCAAGTGAACTTAACTGCTTCAGGAATTGAAGGATCGTATTCTTCAGTGTGTCAGATTCTTTACAGTTTTCCTGGAATCAAAAGGCATTTGAGACTATGTAGTGGATAAACCGTCACCTGCAATAGCCCCAAACATTGTTTGATCCTCTTCCTCACCTTGCTGGGCTTTGTTGCACAGGGAGTGTGACTGTCAATGACAACTGGTGAAGGTAACTCCTGGCCATCCTGGAGAATGGAAGAGGAAGTCAGGAGTGGAGACCAGGGGGGTGACCCCGGATGATCAGGGAAAAGGATGATCCCAGGATGTGGAGGATAGGAGGTAAGTTGTAAAAGGGTCCTAGAAAGTCCATAGGCAAGCTTACAGTGGGTGTCTTCATCATGATGTCTTAGAGGTCTCTAGTATTATATGCAACTTTTATGTGTCTGTGTATGTGTTTATGGATATTTTCCAGTGAGCATATCCATGTCATTTTTAGGACTCCATATCCCCTAAAGTGGTCAAGGGTTTGATGCCAACACATAATCTAGGCAAGACCCAAAGGGCTTGAGTGTAGGAGGTCTGAAATGTTAGTAAGATACAATGATTTACATAGGAACTTACCAGGCGCAGTAACTTTGGGAAACATTCTATGATGGCACTGTCCAAAACCAAAAATAGAGAAGAGGTGATTGATAGTTCAAGGTTGTAATGCCTAATTTGAGTTAAAACATTAACACGATAAACAGAGATCGGGGTGTTCTTGCCCATTCAGCAGCCCCTTGTACCCACCTCAACTTCTGATTTTGAGGATTTTGGGTTGACTTCCCTGTTGAGCACTGAGTATCTCTCATCTGATTGAAAGGTACCATCTCCTCATCTCTCTGAGTACCTTAAGTTTAATATTCCTTCCTCCTCTCCTTCTCCCTCTCCTTTCCCCTGAGTAGCTCCCACCTAGACTGTCCTGACTCCCTTCTGTGCCTCAAGGATGAGCACTTCAAATCCAGTCTGCAGGCCTTCCTCTCCCCACTGCCTTCCTTCCTCCGGGGCCCAGTGAAGGCTGTGGAGAGAAGAGGGAATGGGAGGATGGGAGCCTGGGGCTTTGCTACCTCACTGGGCATCCAGCACTCTGCCAAGTCAGGTCACACCTCAGGGATGGCCCAGGAGGCTGTGGCAGGGAGGTGAGTGAGGTGGGGCTCAGGAGGGAGAGAGAGGCATGAAGACAGGAGGAGAGTGGAGGGAGGAGGGGAGAAACAAGGGCTCAGAGACAAGGGAGAGAGAAAGCAAAGGGAAGGGAAGGAAGCTCTACTGTGCTGGGGGTCAGGGGAGAAGACAGAAGAAAGAGGAAGCAGTGCCCCTGCTGCAGCCCTTCCCTTCCCCTGCCCCGGAACAGCCCAGGCACCCCAGGTAGGAATGGCAACTATGCGCATGCTGGGCTGGGGGCCACTGGATGCTTCTTGAAGCTTTGACACCTGTGTGAGCTCAGTAGACCTGGGCATGGGAAACAGAGTAGCCATGGGGGTAGATCTTAAAGGGCCAGGTTCCGGTTCAGTGTGGAGCTGAGGGTCTTTGGCCCGCCCTTATGATCACCCCTTTCTATCCCAATGGCCCCTGCGCCTGTCTGAGTTGGATCTTTCTCTGAGGAATCACACGTGTCTCAGGCTACCTGGGGTTCCTCTGGAGGACAGGCAGGATGATGTGACGTGTGCAGGGAGGGAGAGGCGGTGTCCCCCGAGAGGCCTGTCCTGCAGTCTCCTCTAACACCTCGGCCCCCTGCCTTCCTCTCCTGCCTCAGGAAGCTCTCTGCACACTGGCAGTGGCCAACTTCTGGCCCCTTGACTCAAGGAACCCTGCTTTTTCCTAAGAAGGATCCAGCCCCTGGCTTTGGGCCAGGGGAACGGATGTCGTGACAGCAGCCACCCAGGACCTCAGCCCCCAGCACTGGGCAGAAAAGCCCCTGTGTAAACATGGAAGAGGAGGGGAACCCTTTTGGAGGTAGGGGGAGAAGGACCCTCTCTGAATGGAGGAGGGAAGCCCCATCTCAGCATGGAGAAGGAAGGCCCGTCTCAGCATGAGGCCCGGACCTGGAGGACCCTTCTCAGTCCAGGGCCCAGCAGTAGGGTGAAGTCTGGTCACTCCCAGTCTCGGTGAGGGTGAGGAGCCCTGATTCCTGAACCATGCTCTTGGGAGGCCCTGGTGGAGAATGCTAGGGGCAGAGAACCAGAAGCAAATTTCTGAGACCTGAAGAGGTAAGCAGGTCAGAGGAAGGAAATTCCTCACAGGTAAGGGACACAATAACCTCAGATATGCAGATGACCCCACCCTTATGGCAGAAAGTGAAGAAGAACTAAAGAGTCTCTTGATGGAAGTGAAAGAGGAGAGTGAAAAAATTGGCTTAAAGCTCAACATTCAGAAAACTAAGATCATGGCATCCGGTCCCATCACTTCATGGCAAATAGATGGGGAAACAGGGGCAGACTTTATTTTGGGGGGCTCCAAAATCACTGCAGATGGTGACTGCAGCCATGAAATAAAAAGATGCTTACTCCTTGAAAGAAAAGTTATGACCAACCTTGACAGCGTATTAAAAAGCAGACATTACTTTGCCAACAAAGGTCCGTCTAGTCAAGGCTATGGTTTTTCCAGTGGTCATGTATGGATGTGAGAGCTGGACTGTGAAGAAAGCTGAGCACCAAAGAATTGAGGCTTCTGAACTGTGATGTTGGAGAAGACTCTTGAGCGTCCCTTAGACTGCAAGGAGATCCAACCAGTCCATCCTAAAGGAGATGAGTCCTGAATATTCATTGGAAGGACTGATGCTGAAGCTGAAACTCCAATACTTTGGCCACCTAATGCGAAGAGCTGACTCATTGCAAAAGACCCTGATGCTGGGAAAGACTGAAGGCGAGAGGAGAAGGGGACGACGGAGGATGGGATGGTTAGATGGCATCACCAACTCAATGGGCATGAGTTTGAGTAAACTCTGGGAGTTGGTGATGGTCAGGGAGGCCTGGCGTGCTGCAGTCCATGGGGTTGCAAAGAGTCGGACACGACTGAGTGACTGCACTGAACTGAACTGAAGGAACACAGAAAAGAGAAAGCAGAGCCTATGATTCTCCCAGGAGACCAGGGCTGCCACCTTTGGCAAAGAGGTACTGTCAGTAATAGTTTAGGCCCCCATGGGTGAAGGTCACCAAGAAGGGTGACAGGATGGTCTCGCACAAACCTTAAGTAGGTGGACTGGTCTGGAAAGCTGTCACACAGTGGGTTCCCTTGCAGCCACAGCTCTTCAAGCTTCAGTCCCTTCATCTTGTTCAACTCCCACATAGAGTTCAGCTGAGAAATATGGAGAGGAAGCTGGAAAAGGAATCCCCGGGCAAGAGAAACAACCAGGCCCCTGCAGCCCAGCCTCCACCCCTCACCCCTCAGGTGCCCTCATCTGCCTCCTGTCATCACTCTGATGACCACAACCAACCCCCCTACTCTCATCCCAACTTGGATCTGACTCCCTCTGCTCACCTTATTTTTGGAGAGGTCCAGGATCTTGACTGTGGGGACCATGTGCACAATGTCAGACAGGCCGTCCAGGTGGTACAGTTTATTGCAGCTCAGGTTCAAGGACAACAGCTTTGGGTGAAGAAGAGTTAGAGTGAAGGTTACTATCCTGGATCTTGGAGACAAATCTGTCCTCCACCCCATCTCTTCCACCCCCTACCATAATATCAGAGCTGGGCCTTCAGCCTCACCTCAGGGAAGTTCTTCTTGATGATCTGCAGGGCAGCAGCCATGCAGTTTCTTCGATTCAGAATTATCTCAATATCATGGCCCACCAAGTCTTCAGGAAGGAGAGGGGAGGGAATCAGAACACCAAGTGGGGTCCAGGCCCACAATCAGCCCCACACCACATTACCATCCCCAAGTCTCCCTCTAGGAAGAACCCCTCTGCCCGCACCCACCCTCAAATTACTACTGTCAGCCATACTTGGGTCAAAGCGGAGCTTCTGGAGGTCAAGAGATTGCTGGGAAACATCAAATCGTTTGTTAAAGGCCAGCTGCAGAGACAGAGAGAGGGAGAGAGCCACGCTTGAGACTATGGTGGTGGCAAGGAAATCGGGGGTGAGAGGGCTGGGGGGCTGGGGGAAGAAGAGACAGTGGTGAGTGTTGGCATACAGCATGCCTTGAGTTGGCATTACCTTTAGCTTCTCCATTTTTTCTGGTCCCAACTTATTACGCACAGAGTAGGGAACAGCAGAGGGGTTGACAAAGATAGGTATCTACAGGAAGAAGAGGTGGGGTAAGCAGCAACTCTAGTTCCAAAGACGACGACTAGCCCCAGGCCCGTCCTCCTGTCCCAGGATGCATTATAGGCAATGATGTGGACACACACCTTTTGGTTATTCTCATCATAGATCTTGTAGCTGACATCCATCAAGGCAGAGGCAGTGCTAGCTTTCTGGACAAAGAATCGAGCCCCATTTTTCACATAGTGGAACTACAGGGATTAAATGCAACAGCAATAGTATCAGGGGCCAACAGACCCTGCTATACCAGATCTCTCCCCCTTCCCTGTGCCCACTCATCTGGCTTCAGCATCCTCTCTTACATCCACTGGAGTAAAGCAGACACTGCAAAGGCTCTGGATTGAGTTCATCAGCCATATCCTGTCATACTTCATCCCACGAGGAATCTAAGGATGAAAAGAGGGGTTGGGACAGAGGACAGATGAGACGGAATTTAGCCTGGAGAACAAACCTTTTCCTGTTCTTTTCCAGTCTTCTACTGAGCTTGAAAGGGCATCTAAAGAAGGGACCACTGGTATGATTTCTTATGTTTGTGCATAATATGGATTTCTAAAATACTCCTCTCCAGTCAAAGCTCTGCTAAGCTGCTAAGTCACCTCAGTCATGTCCAACTCTGTGCGACCCCATAGACGGCAGCCCACCAGGCTCTCCCATCGCTGGGATTCTCCAGTCAAGAACACTGGAGTGGGTTGCCATTTTCTTCTCCAGTGCATAAAAATGAAAGCGAAGTCGCTCAGTCGTGCCCGACTCTCAGCGACCCCATGGACTGCAGCCCACCAAGCTCCTCCATCCATGGGATTTTCCAGGCAAGAGTGCTAGAGTGGGGTGCCATTGCCTTCTCCGATCAAAGCTCTCTGCCAATTAATCAAGGTGTTAGAGATGATCTTTTAATAAAGTTCCATCTAGTGCAGATACTGCTTGCCCCTCAGACAAGGTCTCCAGAGACTCGCCCCCGCCCCATATCCCACACTCAGCTAGCCAAACTGAGACCTCTAGTGCAGAGCTTCTCCATATCCTAGTCAGTAGTTCATGTCTTTGCCTTGAGATAGTCTCCAACGTTCTCCTTACAGTCAGTCTATTCCCTTTATATTGCTTCTCTGAATTTTCCCTTAGATGAACAAGACTGTTAATTAAGCAATAAAATGGTCAGGTTACAAACTGTCCCCAGCAAAACAAACTAGCATCTCAACATGAGACCAACATAACTCCTCCTGACTTTTCTTTCCTTCGCATTCCATACTTTTTTCAGGATACTCACTGTGACCTTAAACCAGCTTCCTTGGGCATCATCTTGCGTGTTCTCCCTCATTTTTCTCATCACAGGTTTTCCATTTCCCCACACAGTAACATGGATATTGCCTTTTTTGTGCCATCTCACTGTCCTGTTGCCTCGGAAGGAATAGGGAGAGCTGACATGGAGAGAAGAAGGGTGAGTGGTCATAAGTGCTAAGAAAGGCTTCTGTACACACTCGTCTCTTTGACACCAGCACTACAGTTTGGATCATTGTTGTCTAGTCACTAAGTTGTGTCTGACTCTTAGCAACCCCATGGACTGTAGCTCACCAAGGCTCCTCTGTTCATGGGATTTCCCAGGGAAGAATAACGGAATGGGTTGCCATTTCCTTCTCGAGGGGGTCTTCCTGACCTAGTGATTGAACCCTCACCTCCTGCATTGGCAGGTGGATTCTTTACCACTGATCACCAGGGAAAACTCCACAATTAGGGTTGCACAACCATTATTCCACTTCTAGCATACTTCAGTTTTACAGTGAAAGAAGGAAAAGAAGTCCACAGGGAGAGCTGCACGGTCCCAGGGGTTGCTGTGTGCAAACCCTGCTGCCCGGTCACTTACGGTCTTTCTTTAGGGCCCTCATGGACATTCCTCATCACCAGACTTCCATCATCATCACAGTGGTGTGAAGGCTGAGTCTCATATCCATCATCTTCATAACGAGGGCTCCTCTTGTCAAAATGATCTTGGAAAGAACTCCAACCTTCATTTCTTCCTTCAGGTGAACCAGCACCACCTCTGTATTCTGAAAAGTGGAACAAAAATACAAGTTTGAACACACATCAGTGGCCCACTCACCATGTACAATGTCTTAGGCTAACAGGCAAGCAAAATGCCAACCTGGCCTAAGGGTTCAATCCCACACACCCCAAAAAGAAACTCTTCTGCCAGTTCAGATGCATACTCAGTCCCTCAGTCCTGTCTGACTCTTTACGACCTAGTAGTCCACCAGGCTCCTCTGTCCATGGGATTTCTCAAGTAAGAATACTGGAATGGATGCCATTTCCTCCTCCAGTGGATCTTCCTGACCCAGAGATCAAACCTGAGTCTCCTGCATTGCAGGCAGTTTCTTTATCTGCTGAGCCCTCAAGGAAGCATTATCTGAGAAATGGCACTATCATGGGAGAAATCAAGGAGAAGCAGGATGAGGAAGAGGAGAGGTTTGGAATGAAGGTGTTTGGAATACACAATAGTTATACTTTCATGTCCATGCTTTACTTGTATAAAAAAGTTGGGTCAGAGTTTTACCAGGTTCTTGGGGGGAAGCACTATTACTATTGACTCATTACATAACATAATAGAAAAAATTATTGATAATTAGATCCACCTGTCTTCTCTCTGATTATTAAACTACATCACTCTGGACAATTCACCCAACTTCTCCTGATCTGAAATTACTTGTAAAAGTCAAGGATTAAAGCTAAACACCACCTCAATCAAGATATAAAGCATATACCACACTCCAAACTGTTCCCAGTTAATCTTTTCATCTCCCAGCTCCATATAAACCTTTATCTGCTCACTGTTTCTATATAGTAGTTTTGCTTGCCAGAGATCCTAGAAGTAGAATTTCTTGTAAATGGAATCATATATACTGTATACCTTTCCATCTGGCTTTTTAAATACAGCATAATGTTTCTGAAATCCAGTTATGTTCTTGCCTTTTTCATTGCTGTGTAATATCCCACTGTATGAGTTGTAGCTCTCAACCTTGTTTACACAGTAGAGGTACTTGGGAAGATTGAGAATATAACCAGCACCAAGCTATACTCAAAATAATTAAAGGCATCCACATTTTCTAAATTCTCCATGTGATTGCAGTGTACAACCACAGTTGAAAATCACTGTGTTAAAAGTATCAGCTTTGGGTTTATGGTCTTTCCTAGTGGCTCAGACTGTAAAGAATCTGCATGCAATGCAGAGACACAGGTTCAATCCTTGGGTCAAGAAGATCCCCTGGAGAAGGGATTGGCAACCCATTCCAGTATGCTTGCCTGGAAAATTCCATGGACAGAGGAGTCTGGTGGGCTACAGTTCATGAGGTCACAAAGAGTTGGACACAACATGTTTGCCAGAGATCCTAGAAATGTATGCCACCTCATTTTGCTAGCTTTCCACTCTGTTGTTTTAGGGACCTGGTGACTCCATTAGCTTAAATCAGAGATTGAGAAACTATAACCCATGGGCCAAACCTGATCTTTGGCCTGTTCTTCTAGGGCCTGCAAGCTAAGAATGGTTTTTACATATTTGAATGGTTAAAAAAAGTAATAATTCTTGACATGCAAAAATTATTTGAAATCCACACGTCAATGTCCACATACAAGGTTTTATTGGAACATAGTCATACTTGTCTCTGGAGGCTTCCACCCTACAACAGCAGAGTTAAGTAGTTACAAAACAGATAAAATGGTCCACAAAGCCTCAAATATTTGTGATCTGGCCCTTTCCAGGAAAAGTTTGCTGAGCTCTGGCTCAGAGCGAGTGTCTTTAAAGCAAATGCACAATAACTGTGGTAAATGGCTGACGATCCCTTTGGCTAAGCCTGGGAAGAAGATTTACTATAGCTCCTTGTGACTTCACTGTAGGCTCCTTCTTCAGTAGTTCACTCATTCATTGTGTTCTGGGTAAATGTGAGAACGGAGTAAGGGATTACCATTCACCAACAAGACAGCTCAAATCACTAGACCTAGAGCTTGATTTACTTATTTTTATGTTTGTCTATATCTTATTATAAATAAATATTTATTCAAATTTTATTTATTTATACATGGATCAAATGCAACTTAAGGGTATGTTGAGATATTTCAAGATCCAAGGGATCTATTGATCACTTAGCTACATTTAGAGACTGAAAGTGAAAGTTGCTCAGTCATGTCTGACTCTATGTGACCCCATGGGTATAGTCCATGGAATTCTCTAGGCCAGAATACTGGAATTGGTAGCCTTTCCCTTCTCTAGGGGGTCTTCCCAACCCAGGGATCGAACCCAGGTCTCCTGCATTGTGGGCAGATTCTTTACCACATGAGCCACAAGGGAAGTCCAAGAATACTGAAGTGGGTAGCCTATCCTTTCTCCAGCAGATCTTCCCAAACCAAGAATTGAACTGGGGTCTCCTGCATTGTAGGCGGCTTCTTTACCAACTGAGCTATCTGGAGGTCAAACCAATGTGACTCCCCTTCCAGTCTTGCTGTTTATCAGATGAACTGCGCTCACCTTCAGGCAGGCAGTGAAGTGCTCCTCCTGGGCGTACAATTCCAGGACCCCATCATACCCGCTGAAATGAGGGTGACCGTGTCAATGGCAGAGTCTCCCATCTCATCTGTGTCCTACACAAGTCAGCCACTTCAGAACACTTCAAAGATGAAGATGCCCCCCTCACTAATATGTTTCTCAATGCTATGGGGAAAGGATTGACCTCTGAGTTCCAAATAGCAGGTGCTTGGTCCACTGACACATTGACTTCAAAGGTATTTCAATTCAAGTGATTGCAGGTGATAACTCTTGAACCTGAGTCCCTCTAAAACCAAGTTCACTTGCCAAGTTTATGACTAACTTCTCTATCCAAAACTTCATTCCCTCTCTCGTCCCACTCATGATCTCCTCAGGACTGAGGAGTATACAAGAAAAGGGGGGGTTGAAACTGAATAGAAATCTGCATGGCCCTCCTAAGCACAAAAGCCCCTCTGTCTTCCCTGTTTCTTGTTTGTAGAAAAAGGCTTTGGGCCCCTCAGTCTTCCCTGAGTTCCAAAGAACAGACTCAAGCAGTTAATAATTAGGGAGGTGAGGGAATGCAGAAACAAAGGGAAAACAGTCAAGAAACAATAGTGCAGGTCAGTCCCAAGATGGCAGAAGAATAGGACGGGGAGACCACTTTCTCCCCCACAAATACATCAAAAGATAACCTGCATGTGGAGCAACTTCCACACAACAACTTCTAAATGCTGGTGGAGGACCCCAGGTACCCAGAAAGGCAAACCAATCTCTTCGAAATGAGTCTTGATGTTAGTCTAAAAGGGGGAAAAAAAACCCTGAGGCAGAAGGCTCACCTTCAGAACTTTGGACAATCATAGAATTCCTAAGCCCAGGGAACATTAATAGATAAAAGCCCACCCAAAAGCCTTCATATCTACACTGAAACCAAGCTCCACCCAAGAGCCAGCAAGTTCCAGTGCAAGACACCCCATGCTAATCCTCCAGCAAAATAGGAACACAATCTTGAACATTAAAAACAGGCTGCCTGAAGTCATACCAAATCCAGAGACATCCCAAAACTCATTACTAGACACTGCATCACTCTCCAGAGAGATGAGAGCCAGCTCCATCCACCAGAACACAGACACAAGTCCCCCCAATCAAGAAACCTTCACAAGGCAGTGATTCAACCCCACTCACAGGGAACAGACTTCACAGTCACAGAGGAACTATGGCCCTCCAGCCTACAGAAAAGAGACACCAAACACAGCAAACTAAACAGAATGAAAAGGCAAAGAAATATCCAGCAGGTGAAGGAATATGATAAGAACCTACCAAACCAAACCAAAGAGGAGGAGATAGGGAGTCTACCTGAAAAAGAATTCAGACTAATGATAGTAAAGATGATGCAAAATCTTGAAAACAAAATAGTTATGGATATATAGATTAGAGACACAGGTTGAGAAAATGCAAGAAATGTTTAAGAAAGAACTAGAAGAAATAAATAGTCAATTAGTAGTGAACAATGCAATATGTGAGATTAAAAACAATCTGGAGTGAACCAACAGTAGAGGACCTGAGGCAGAAGAGAGGATAAGTGAGCTAGAAGATAGAATGGTGGAAATAAATGAAGCAGAGTGGAAAAAAGAATAAAAAGAAAGGAGGAAGCCTCAGAGATTTCTGGGACAATGTTAAATGCTCCAACATTTGAACATAGGTGTCCCAGAAGAAGGAAACAAAAGGAAAGGGCATGAGAAAATATTTGAGGAGATAAAAGTTGAAAACGTCCCTAAAATGGGGAAGGAAATATCCACCCAAGTCCAAGAAGCCCAGAGAGTCCTATACAGGATAAACTCAAGGTGAAACACACCAAGATACATATTAATCAAACTAACAAAAACTAAACACAAAGAACAAATATTAAAAGCAGCAAGGGAAAAGAAACAAATAACATACAAAAGGATCCCTATAAGGATAACAGCTGATCTTTCAAAAGTAACTCTTCAGGCCAGAAGGGAATGGCAGGATATACTTAAAGTGATGAAAGGGAAAAACCTACAACCAAGATTACTCTACCCAATAAGGATCTCATTAAGATTTGAAGGAGAAAGCAAGCTTTACAGACAAGCAAAAGCTGAGAGAATTCACCACCACCAAGCCAGCTCTTCTCCTTGGAAGAAAAGCTCTGACAAACCTAGACAGTGTATTAAAAAGCAGAGACATTACTTTGCCAACAAAGGTCCATATAGTCAAAGCTATGGTTTTTCCAGTAGTCTTGTACAGATGTGAGACCTGGACCATAAAGAAGGCTGAGTGCCTAAGAAATGATGCTTTCGAACTGTGGTGTTGGAGAAGGCTCTTGAGAGTCCCATGGACTGCAAGGAGATCAAACCAGTTGATATTGGAATATATTGGAAATAAAAGCAAAAAATAAATAAATGGGACCTAATTAAAATTAAAAGCTTCTGTACAACAAAGGAAACTATAAGCAAGGTGAAAAGACAGCCTTCAGAATGGGAGAAAATAATAGCACATGAAGCAACTGACAAAGAATTAATCTCAAAAATATACAAGCAACTCCTGCAGCTCAATTCCAGGAAAATAAATGACTGAATGAAAAAGTGGGCCAAAGAACTAAACAGACATTTCTCCAAAGAAGGCATACAGATGGCTAACAAACACATGAAAAGATGCTCAGCATCACTCGCTATCAGAGAAATGCAAATCAAAACCACAATGAGGTACCACTTCACACCAGTCGGAATGGCTGCTATCCAAAAGTCTACAAACAATAAATGCTGGAGAGGGTGTGGAGAAATGGGAACCCTCTTACACTGTTGGTGGGACTACAAACTAGTACAGCCACTATGGAGAAGAGTGTGGAGATTGATTCCTTAAAAACCTGGATAAAAAAAAACCTTAAAAACCTGCTGCCATATGACCCAGCAATCCCACTGCTGGGCATACACACCGAGGAAACCAGAATTGAAAGAGACACATGTACCCCAGTGTTCATCGCAGCAGTGTTTATAATAGCCAGGACATGGAAGCAACCTAGATGTCCATCAGCAGATGAATGGATAAGAAAGCTGTGGTACATAAACACAATGGAGTATTACTCAGCCATTAAAAAGAATACATTTGAGTCAGTCTAATAAGGTGGATGAAACTGGAGCCTATTATACAGAGTGAAGTAAGCCAGAAAGAAAAACACCAATACAGTATACTAAGGCATATATATGGAATTTAGAAAGATGGTAACGATAACCCATTATGCGAGACAGCAAAAGAGACACAGATGTATAGAACAGTCTCTTGGACTCTGTGGGCAAGGGCAAGGGTGGAATGATATGGGAGAATGGTATTGAAATATGTAAATTATCATATGTGAAATGAATCGCCAGTCTAGGTTCGATGCATTATACAGGGTGCTCTGAGCTGGTGCACTGGGATGACCCCCCCCAAATGGCACCTCTAATTATTAAATAATAACTAATTAGTTTTGAAAATTGATATAAAATGTGAGGCAGTTCATCTGCTCATCCTTACAAGTAAGTTGTATCATCTTCTCCAGAGTGGGGCATTTTATTTTGCTTATAAGATTTCCTAATGACTAGCACTTATGCACTTATTTCTTGCCATCATGATATCAGAAACATAAATTGAGGTTATATATAAAAAATGAAAAAATGGAAAGGCTAAGTAAAAGAATGACTAATGAAATAAGGTAAAATGAGTAAGCAATAAGTAGTTTCTTAATGAGAATAAATTATAATTATCAGTAAACATACATTGTTCTTAGTAAACAAAGGTACAAGGCATTAATATGTTAGAAGAGATTTAGTTTGAACAGGTTCTCCCAAAATGTTTTCTGAGGAACATTGGTACTTCAAATGGTCTGTGGGAAAATGTTCCATTCTCATAGAAATTGAGAAAATTAACTGCTACAGACTGAATGTTTATGTTCCAACCTAATCTCCAAGGTTACAGTATTTGGAGATAGAGTCTTTGAAAGGTGATTAGGTCATGAGAGAGGTTCCCTCATGAATGGGATTTGTGCCCTTATAAAGAACCCAGAGAGCTCCCTTGCCCTTCCTGCCCTGTGAAAATACAGCATGAAGACAGCCCTTTATGAAGCAGGTAGCAGATCTCACCACTGAACCTGCTGGTGTCTTGATTTTGGACTTCACAAATTCCAGAACTGTGAAAATAAATTTCTGTTGTGTATAAGCCACCCAGTCCACAGTGTTCTACTATAGCAGCCTGAACAAACTAAGTCACTACCCCTTTCTCTGATATTCAAGTTGCATACTAGCATACTTTATCTTTAAAGTAAGACATTATAGAAATCCTTTTACCTTCATTTTTGTATATCCTATAGTTCTTTGTTGGATGAGTATTTTTTGGTTGTCTCTCAGACATAGTGTTTTGTAGAACAAATCTTAAAGCGCTGAAATGAGAGAAAAACTGCTATTATATAATAAAAATACCACCCCATAAACATCTCTCAAACAATATTTAAATCCCTCGCAAATGTAAACACAATTTCTTATTTGCTGAATTTTACTCCTTAATTACCATCTATGTGATTTTTATGAAATGCATCACTTATAATTATATTTAATATGTTTTTCTTAAATAAATTCACTATTTTTTCCACATGAAGGAATGGGGTAGTTTTCAAGAAGTTGAATAAGCAATGGTGAGGAGAATCAGAAGCTAGCAGTGTCTGGTTAGACTAAGCCATTTAGAGATTCCAAGCAGAAAAAGACTATGGCATCCCATCCCCCATGAGAACATGCTAACTTGCTTCAGTTGTGTCTGACTCTTCAAGACCCTACAGACTGATGGAAGCCTGCCAGGCTCCTCCATCCCCCACACACTTTGAAAAACTACTGATTGGGAAAGCAAATACAAAAAAACAAATTCTGAATCTTCATGTAAAGGCTAGTTTCATACTTTTATTGAAAAAAAATATCAAATTCTTAAAAAATAATCTCCTCTCGATATACAGAACCAATTAAGAGACAGAAATTAAGATCAGATCTGAAATTATCTATATAAATTGGCATCTAGGAGTTCTCAGGTATTGATAAAAATGTGGTCAGAGGAGCGCAACAGATGCCATCACGTGGCAGAAAGTGAATACCGAGTGGAGATAAGCAAAAGATACGCCTTTAATATGGGGGTGCTGCTGCTGCTTCTGCTTAATATGGGGGTAGGGAAGGGAAAAGAGAAGCAGGGGAGTCAACCCAGTTTCCCACGCCTGAGAAGTCCCTCAGGTTTGAGAAATGTACCTGTCTTTTCCCAAGGTACACTGAGAGAAGTCCCTCAACCCCTGTCTCTGTGCCGCCTGCTGTTGTTCCACCAGTTCTAAGTAAACCTGGTACCGGTGGGCGTCCATCTTACCCGACTAAAACCTCCCGCAGCTGGATATAAAAGTTAGTGGAATCTGAGCCAGAGTCTCCTTAAAGTTTCCCGAGTCAGGACACATACCTTAATTCTAAAGGTTTTCCTCACGGAGTGGTCTGACTCTTCAGAAAACTAAGCTGACCTACCAACAGCCGTTCAGGCGGCTCTCCAACCGTTTAAATGGTGCCCCCTTCTCGCGCGAACATAGAGCGTCACATGACCACGAGATTCACGTAATGTGAGCGTGCCCCCATGTCACCATGAGGCGTGGGCGCCACCGTGAGGCGTGGGCGCCACCGTGAGGCGCGGGCGCCACCGTGAGGCGCGGGCACCACCGTGAGGCGCGGGCACCACCATGGGGCACGCGCTGGCCCAGGAGTGGTGCCCGCGCCGGCCCAGGACTTCCAGGGTTTGACGGGTATGGACCACGTAATAAAAAGATCCGCGGGCGCCACCGTGAGGCGCGGGTGCCACCGTGGGGCATGCGCTGGCCCAGGAGTGGCACCCGCGCCGGCCCAGGACTTCCAGGGTTTGACGGGTATGGACCACGTAATAAAAAGATCCGCGGGCGCCACCGTGAGGCGCGGGCGCCACCATGAGGCGCGGGCGCCACCGTGAGGCGCGGGCACCACCGTGGGGCACGCGCTGGCCCAGGAGTGGCGCCCGCACCGGCCCAGGACTTCCAGGGTTTGACGGGTATGGACCACGTAATAAAAAGATCCGCGGGCGCCACCGTGGGGCACGCGCTGGCCCAGGACTTCCAGGGTTTGACGGGTATGGACCACGTAATAAAAAGATCCAAGTCACCTCAGGGTTCAGGAGCATTCAATCCTCATGTAACTGAAAACTGACCATCAAGTGCCCACAGCATGTCACATGGACCATAGACTGAATATACATGCCCAAGAGCCACTGGATAGGTGCAGTTGTTCATATGACTGCAAGCAGTTTGCTTGCCATGTGATGGTAGGAGCCGTGTCACTGTTGATGCAGGGATCTTGATTTGCAAGATAGAGATGGTTAAGCCTCTTATGCGACCAAGGGGGACCATAGCATCCATATGCTTCTAAGAAGCAAGTCATCTTTGTGACTTGGAGGGCTGAGGTTTCCACATGTTACTAGCTAGTATGGGCCACGTGACAGGATGAATCCACATGATGTGCAAGGTTCAGGAGTCCGCTGTATTTTAGTTAGTTCAGTCGCTCAGTCGTGTCCGACTCTTTGCGACCCCATGAATCGCAGCACACCAGGCCTCCCTGTTCATCACCATCTCCCGGAGTTCACTCAGACTCACGTCCATTGAGTCCGTGATGCCATCCAGCCATCTCATCCTCAGTCGTCTGCTGTACTTTAGTGATTTGAAAAGCTGGACCTCTGACATGATCATAATGGCAATCGGTCCAGAGAGACTACTTGAACTCAGGATTTAACATCTCGTGATGCTAACATGATCTGCAGGTCTGGACCTGCCACGCATCTGTAGTATCCACAAGATGGCAGCATCCAAGTGACCACAGCCTTAGGTACCCAGGATGCTCACAAGCTGGATCAGCTTCCTGAGTGACGGTGACAGTAGGGTTCTCGCAGTTGCATGTTTCAGGAAACCATTCTCTTCTTGAGACCTGGAGATCCGAGATTTCTCACATTCCTGGTTTTCTCGTTGACGGTGGTGTCTATGGGTAATCTTGAGCACACAAGCCTTGGTTAATCCAACTCCTTTAATATGCTAGTAAATATCCTTAATGTGCTAATTTTCTTTTTTATATTAATACATGAAATTTAATACATAAATTAATGCATAACAATGAACTGTGCATGCTGCATGCTCCGTTGCTGAGTCATGTCCTACTCTTTACATCGTCTTCCCTAAAACCAAAACTGTTGCCATATTGTAAGGACTGCTTAAAAAACTTAGTGGTAAGTATAGGTAAGCCCTGTTGACTTAATTTCATGCAAGTCTAAGAGAAATTAAAGCAAACCCAGTAAGTGAATTTCAGTTGTTAATTTGAAAAAAAAAAGTGTATAAATGATTACAATATGTCAAGCACTTTATTGTGTATGTGTGTGTCAAGCACTTTAAAACATTATATTAACTCATTTAATAGTGGTAATTCTATAAACAGCTTCCCAGACAGCTCAGTTAGTAAAGAATTCGCCTACAGTGCAGGAGACCAGGGTTCAGTTCCTGGGTCTGCAAGATCCCCTGGAGAAAGGATAGGCTACCCACTCCAGTACTCTTGCCTGGAAAATTTCATGGACTGAAGAGCCTGGTAGGCTACAGTCCATGGGGTCGCAAATAGTTGGACACAACTGAATTACTTCACTTTCACTTTCTTTTCACCCACTCTAGTATTCTTGGGCTTCCCTTGTGGCTCAGTTGGTAAAGAATCTGCCTACAATGTGGTAGATCTGGGTTCAATCCCTGGGTTGGGAAGGTCCCCTGAAACTATTATTATTCCAGTTTTCACAGATGAGAAAGGTGAAGCACAGATGTGTGAAGTCATTTGCTTAAAAGGTAACTGAATTTATAGGTGCCAAGTTGGGGGTTACCCCTAGACACTCTGCCTCCAGACTTTGTGTTTTGATCACCCACAAGATTTTCCAAAGAAAATTAAGAATGACTCAGTCTTCCTTATTTGATTAACGAGAAAACCATCCTCAGTTACCGAAAAGTTGAGATCATAGAGGACCTCTTTAAAATACCATTTAAATAATTTCAAGTACTACCATTATTATTATTAGAGCTAGTCAAAGTTGAAACCAATTAAGTCCTTCAGATTCATTTTAATGTATATTCATTTAATTCATTTTAATATAAACATCCTTAATACATGAAGTATTTGTGTATATAAAAGGTGGTATAAAATGCTAGGTGCTAGGTTAAAACATTTCCTTCTTTTCTTTTTAAAAATAATTTTATTTATTTCTTTTTGGCTGTACTGGACCTTCATTGCTGCATGGGCTTTTCTCTAGTTGTGGTGAGTGGGGCTATTCTAGTTGTGGCGCACAGGCCTCTCATTGTATTGCCTTCTCTTGTGAAGCTCGGGCTTTAATAGTTGTGGCCCATGGTCTCAGTTGTTGTGGTTTCCAGGCTTAGTTGCTCTTCTGCATGTGGAATTTTCCCAGATCAGGAATCGAACCTGTGTTTCCTGCATTGGGCACTGAGCCACCAGGGAAGCCCCCTTCTTTTATTTTTAAAGACTATAAAGGGAAATATGGCAGTCTTTATAGCTCTTGGTGGAATTCCAAAAATTAAAAATGCATGGAATCTGAATTTACATTTAGTTTGCACCTTCCTAGAAAGAACAGAGAAAGGAGAAGGGGCATATGCTATATATTTCTTTTTTAGTTGCTGTTTTACAAACACTGTTTTTGCTGATTTGTGTGGAAAACTGAAGCTTTGTATATCCAAAATAAATTTGATGTGGTCTTTCTGGCTTGCTGGCTTAGGCAAACTTAAAATACTACAGACCAAATTTTGCACCATGGTTAAATCTGAATATACTAGTAAAGACAGCAGACTGTGTGTTTGTAGTTCTAAGCCTTTTGAAGGAAGTCATGATTTCTTGGAGTGACTATATATGGGCAACTTGGTGTTTCTTAGATAATTTTGGATTATTTATGGGACACGTATAAATACAGAGTATGAAAATGAAGCCACATATTTACAATAGAACCTATTATGAAACTTTGAGATGGATGTAGGAAGCATCTGTATACAATCACAGGATGGAATCTGACATCACAACCTGATGTCTGTCCCAACTCTAGTTTCTGTAATTACCTGGTGGTGTGGTGGTTTAGTCGTTAAGTCATGTCCAACTCTCGTGACCATAGGGACTGTAGCCTGCCAGGTTCCTCTGTCCATGGGATTTTCCAGGCAAGAATACTGGAGGAGTTTGCCATTTCCTTCTCCAGGGGATCTTCCCGACCCAGGGATCAAATCTGGGTCTCCTGCATTGCAAGCGGCTTCTTTACTGACTGAGCTACCAGGGAAGCCCCTTCTGTAATTACCTACAGATGGACAAATCCACTAATGGCTAGTGAGGTAAACCTCTCACCAAAAAATAAACCTTGGATTTCTAATTATAACTTTTCTTGGGAAGGGTCAGATATTCTCCTGTCAAAACTAATGGTCATATCATTTATTTTTTCTCTGAGATGGTTACCAGGTGGTTTTTTTTTTTGAAGGTTAAAAAATATATTTAGTTACACTGATGGGTGCCTATCAGCTCTTTCTACTATACATTGTGGAGGGGAGGCTAAGCCTATGGATAAACACCTACATGAACACAGCTTATATGAGCTAAGCTGTTTAGACATTGCATTTATCAGATGTTGTGTCTATTTAGATGAGGCAGGTTGGTAAGCCATTCTCCTTAAATACTATTTGGCAAGATTTACTGGAAACATTTACTTCTTTTATATTTCTGTTTTGTGGTGGACATTTTGGAGGTCAATGCTAGTGTTGCAAAGAAGCAGCAAATTAATTCTGACTCCATGTTGGAACTGTTTCTTTGACAAGCTTTTCATTGTTTTTGTTATTATAATCATACATAATGGCTTGCTTAGAAGGACCCCGCCCCTCTGCCAGGCGGTTAAACTAAAGTGCCTTTGTTCAGAAACTTGTCCACCTATAGATGACTAGGAAGGAAGAAATTAACACACCCCCTCCCTGAGGCTTGCCATTCTAGAAATGTTTGCAAGATTAATGGCCTTTTTACTTTGCTTACTCACCTCCCCCATCTCTGATCTAAAAAAGAATCTGGCATCCAGACCCCGATAAGATGGTTATTTTGAGGTGCTAGCCTGCCATCTTCTTGGTCAGCTGCTTTCGAATAAAGTCATTTTGCTTGCCTCAACACCTCCTGTCGTGCAGCGAGCAGAGCAAGCTTGGACTCCTTAACACTAGTGGCTTTATTTAACACAGATAAATGGGAAAGGGGAATAACAGACAGTTGTGATATTGCCAAACTACACACAAATACTCAAATGCTTTTGGTTCAAACACAAATATGTACAACTAAAGAAGAAATCCTGTGTGAATTTACTTTAAGAAAGTAAAATTGACTTAAATCTGGTAATAATATTCAAAAGAATTGATCAGATATGGCTGTACCTTTATAGGATTTGTAATCAAAACATGTTTTTCTTTGTTCGTTTAAGAAATTTATTAATTAACTAGAAGAGACTTTATTGTCAAACAATGGGAAAGAAGAGAATCAATTATAGATAGTGCTCCCTGTCAAAGTACTCCATATGCTCTCTTCTCCCAACACAATGTAAAATTTAACAGCTCTAGGTGATGAGCTCATTCTTGGGGACTTCCCCATTATGGAAATAGGAAATCACATCCACAATGAAAATGTCTTTTGAGGTCAGTGGATAGGAAAAAGTGAGAAGGCTGGGATTCCTTACAGGTTTTTTGTTCATAAACTATGCCATTTGTGATGGTATGATTCATAGTTTGAAAATCCCATCCACATGAAGACCATTAAAAAATAAATGTGTGGTTCAAGACTTTAAAAATTATTAGAAATGAAGAATTTAAGTGGCCTTAGCTTGACTCTTGTTGTCTACTCATTGTAACTATTTATTCCACCCCCAAAATAATTCTAACTATTGTCTTTGGAAATAGTATGAGACCAATTTTTACATAAACAGCCACACTTTTTTCTTGTTATAATGTCACACTTTCATTTACTGTGGTGGATATGTTCACATATGATATAAAAGAGTGACCTTTGCCAGCTTTCTTTAGAATGAAGTTAGGTTTGAAGACTAAGTTATATCAATGAACTTTGTATTTCCATAACATCGCCAGATGATTTGTTAATTATCTACTGCATGTAGCGTGTTTTGGTCCAATTCTAATCGAAAATGTGCAAGATGCTCTACCTTTTTTCCTACAAAATCTAAAAAAATGCGGCATATCCTGTGCTTTCTAAAATCTAACAGGTACTTGCAATAGTTGACTATAACTGGAGTCTGAAATTTTAATTTAGTCTAGAGTATCTGTTTTTATATGTGATAATTTTATACAATTAAAAATCTCTTTAATAGAGGGAGAATCAAGATGGTGCAGTAGGAGTACATGGGACTCACTTCCCCCTACAAACACATTAAAAATACCCCTACAAGTGAGACAGTTCTCACAAAAAACAAATTGGAAACTGGTGGAAGATCTACACAACCAAAGCTGCAAGAAATATCTCTATATAACCAGGAAGGACAGAAAAATATTTTAAAGGCATCAGGACAGGCCGAACACCCTGGGAGAGATATATAGCAGAGAGGAACTTTAAAGGAACCTTGCAAGGTGAGTGCAGAGAAAAAGAGATCAAGCTGGGCAGTCAGGCGAGAAAAGGGAAATTTATTAGAGGGAAAAGAGAGGGTGACTGGCTCTTAAGGAGAACCAGTGTCCTCCCTTTCTGATGGAGTCCTTCTTATACACCACCAATGAAAAATTCTCTGAAGGGATGGTCACATAGCCAGAGGTCTTGAATCTGGTGGTCTCACAGCTTTGAGAAGATAGGCACCAGTGAGAAAACAGGATACAATTTGGGCAATTTGGTCAGTCTCAAGGATCATTGTGATTTTATTCTTTGTGAGGTTGACATAATGAGCCATCTTATCAATGAGACTCCATGTGGGCCCTATCATTCCAGCCTTTTTTGATTTAGGATAACGGTCGAAGGTAAATCTTCTGTAACTTCTTCCTGCGGGACAAGGGTGTTGTGGGGATGAGATAAGAGAAGGCTGGAACGTGGGTCAAGGGGATTTGTGTGGAGTCGAAGTTTTTGATAATCTGAGTTAGAAGTAGCTCCTGGATAGTTCCGTTGGTGAAGGCTTGTAAACCATCCGGAAGAAATTTGAAAAAAGACACATTAAACATGGACCAAAAGTTAGAATAAGGGTAAGTAGAAGGTTAGAAATAAGGGTAGTTTCCAGTTTATGCCAAGGGGTTGAAGAGGAAAAGTTAAAATTTTACATAACCTCCTTCTCCTTCTGCCTCTGTAACTCAGCTTTCCCCTTGCAAAGCATAGATCATGTAGGTCACATAGTCACAGAACGTGCGGACTCGCAATACTAGGAACTGGAGTTTATCTCACTCACCCTTGTCCTGCTCTTTGCAATTGCCCAGCCCCTGCAAACCTGCTTCATCATGCCTGTCCAGGCCAGGCATCCCCCTCCCCATCTTGACTGCTGTTCCTGTGTTCATGAAACCCCTTAGTTTAAACCAGCCTATTAACAGCTAGTGCTGCCTACTACAGTCTGTCTATAAGAACTCTATAATCCTTTTGTTCAGGGCTCAGAGCTTGGAGTGTTAACGCCTCTGGGCCCGCTGGCATATAAACCTGAGTTCTCCAACTCTCCAAGTGTGGTGCTTGCTTTCTCCAGTACTGGTTTCTGTAACAGGATTGGGCTGCTTGTTGAGTGATTTGGGAGATAAAAGCTGGCCCATTATTGGATTGGAGAGAGAGTGGGAGGCCAAAGTGAGGGATGATTTCTCATATGAGAAACTGTGTTACCTCTGAGGCAGTTTCTGATCTCACAGGAAAAGCCTCAATCCACCCTGAAAAAGTGTCTACTAGAGTGAACATGAGTTTTATTTTTTCTGTTGGAGGCATGTGAGTGAAGTCAATTTGCCAGTCCTCTTCTGGGATATGTCCTCAAGCCTGATGTGCTGGGAATGAGGGAATAGGCTTTAAGGCTCCCTGTGGTGAGACTGAGGAACAGATAATGCAAGAGTGAGTGATTTGTTGTAGGAGTGAAAGAAGGTTAGGATAGGTGATAAACCATCTTAAGAGATGATTGGGCTTCCCTCGTAGCTCGGTTGGTAAAGAATCTACCTGCAATGCAGGAGACCTGGGTTCAATTCCTGGGTCAGGAAGATGCCCTGGAGAAGGAAATGGCAATCCACTCCGGCATTCTTGCCTGGAAAATCCCAAGGACAGAGGAGCCTTGGGCTACAGTCCATGGGGTCACAAGAATCGGACATGACTTAGTGACTAAACCACCACCACCAAGAGATGATAAAGAGGTTTAGTACCTAAGTGTAGGACCTGATGAATGTCTGTAAGAATCTGTGTGGCCTGAGATTGGTGAAGGACATAGCGGCCCTGTTTTTGTAACCAGTTTCTTTGTGGTTGTGCTTCCTCTTGTAATAATCGTGTTTTTTCTTCAGGGAGGTAAAGGGGCTTTATGGTGGGGATCACTATAAATTGTTGAGCTGGTGATTGGAGTGAGGCTTGTTTTGCTTCTCTGTCCGTGGCATCATTGCCCTGTGAAATGGGGTCTGAGGCCACCTGGTGACCTTGGTAATGTATGATGCCTACTTCAGTTTGCATGTTAGCTGCTTTTAAAAGTTGGAGTATAAGCAGGGTGTTAGTTATGGGAGAGCCTTTAGTAGATAGGAGCCCTCGTTCCTTCCAGATGGCAGTATGTGAGTGTATGATGTGGAAAGTATGTTTAGAATCAGTGTATATGTTTGCCTTCTTGTTAGCTGTGAGGGTAAGGGCTGTAGTTAGTGCAACAAATTCTGCCTTTTGGGAAGAGGTTCCTGAGGGGAGAGGCTGGGATTCAATAATTTCGGTGTCCAGCTACTTTTTTTCCTTCTGATGTCATAGAGGAGCTGCCACCAATATACCCAGTAAAGTCAGGATTATTTAAAAGGGTTGAGGAAATGTGGGAGAAATGGGGAATCAGGTCTTCTAATGCCTCTTTGTAAGTGTGGATGGGGGGCTCAGAAGAATTAGGGATAAAGGCGGCAGGGTTGAGAGTAGGACAGCATTCAAAAGGAGAACTCAGAAGATTCGAGAAGGGTGACATGAATTAGTTGAATGCATGGAGATAGAAGGGTCATGGATTTGTGAGAAAGTAAGTCCTTAAAGTCATGTGGTGAACGAATGACAGTGGGTGCTCCAAAAGTAAGTTTTTTACTTTCTTGAGCGAGGAGTGCAACTGCTGCCAGAGCACGTAGGCAGGCTGGCCATCCTTGAGTTGTCGTATTTAATTGCTTTGATAGATAAATGACAGGGGTGAAGGAGGGGTCCTGATTTTGTCTCAAAACTCCTAGGGCAATTTTGTGTCTCTCAGTAGTGTAGAGTATAAAGGGGTGAGAAAGGTCAGGAAATGTTAGAGCTTGGGCTGAGAGAATGGGGCTAAGAATGGCTTAAGGGTGTTTGTTAAAGGCTGAAAGGGTATTTGATTTTAGCTCTAGGGGTTCTGAAAGATCTCCTCGGGTAGCTTGATATAGGGGTTGTGCCAAGAGGATGAAATTAGGAATCCAGAGGTGTAGATATTCAGCTAACCCCAAGAAGGACTGGATCTCTGTTTTTGATGTAGGGAGTGGTGGGGTAGATATAAGGAACTTTCTTTGGTAGTAATATATCTCTTTGTTGGTGTTAAAAGGACTCCAAGATAGGTCACTCTAGGAAGAGAGAGCTGAACCTTGGTAGGAGATACTCGATAGCCTCGATCAGCTAGAAAACTGAGGAGCTGTATAGTGTGTTGTTAAGAGTGTGTAAGCGAAGGACTACAAAGGAGGAGATCATCCACATGTTGGAGGACACTACTTGGTCAAGAGAGGTTAGGTCTGATGCTAGAGTTGGGCCAAAGAAATGAGGGCTATCACGAAAGCCTTGTGGAAGGACTGTCCATGTCAGCTGTTGAGAGTGATGATTGTCTGGATCAGTCCAGGTAAAGGCAAAGACGTCTTGAGAGTCTGGGTGTAAAGGAATAGTAAAGAAGGCATCTCTGAGGTCTAGAACAGTGAAGTGGGTAGTGGAAGAGGGAATGAGAGAGAGAAGTATAGGGTTTTGGAACTCCTGGGTGTATGGGGATAACAGCTGCAATGATAAGTCTCAGGTCCTGGACCAGGCGATAGGAACCATTTGGCTTTTTGACAGGTAAGATAGGGGTGTTATAGGGGAAGAGAGTTGGGCACAAGAGGCCCTGATGTAGGAGTTTAGTGACGATAGGCTTTAACCCTTGGTGATGTTTTTTGGGAGATGGGGTATTGTGGTTGATTGGGGAATTTAGAGGGGTCTTTGAGACAAATATGAATTGGAGCATGGTGAGAGGCAACAGATGGGTTATCTGTATCCCAAACTATGGGGTTTATGGACGAGGAGGGCAATGGGGCAGGGGAAAAGGAGGTGGGGTTGAGGAGCAGTTGCCAGGCTAGATCAGAGGGTGGGCTTGGGACAGTAACAGAGGCTTTGAATTCTGAGAGGAGGTCTCTCCCAAGAATAGAAGTGGGGCATTTTGGGAGAAATCATATGAGAAAAGAATGGGAAAATGGGGTATCTTGAAATGTGCAAGGTAGAGGCTCAGTTATTTGTGGTGTAGATATAAAACCGTCAACCCTCTCTCTGAGAGACCTTGGGTTTTTTTGGAGTAGACAGACATAGCAGAGTAAACAGCCCCTGTGTCAGTGAGAAAGGAGATCGGCTTACCTGCCACTGTAAGAGTTATCCTGGGCTCCGTACAGGTGATGAGAGTCAGGGCCTAGGGCCCTGGGCACCTTCCGTTTTCAGCGGCGAGTCTGAGAAGGCTGGGCAGAGCTGGGTCGGAGGACTCCTGCTTGACACCAGGAGGAGATGTCCGGACCCCTAGAGCAGGATTTGGTCAGTTGGCCTTCCAGTGTTCCTTTGATGACACAGCTGGGACATGGACCTGGAGGGGGCCTTGGCTTTAGGCATGAGCGGGCCCAGTGGCCTTCTTTGCTGCATTTGAAGCAGGGCCCAGGTGGCTTCCTTTCTTTGTTGGTTGATGGAGGCTTGGAGCCATGTAGGCCAGTGGCTAAAAGGTGGTGTTTGGCCTAAACTCATTGGGCCTTCTCTAGTTTTGACTGTTCTTCCTGGTTTTTTAAAATCTTAAAAGTTAAATTTAAAAGGTCTCATTGAGGGGTTTGAGGGCTGCCTTCTGCCTTTTTTAGTTTCTTTCAGCTATCTGGGAACGACTAGGAGATAAAATGCATTTTAAGGACAAGGGTACCCTCTGCTGAAGTAGGGTCTAATTTTATATATTTTTGTAGGGCTTTTGTTTTGTAGGGCTAGAAATTGTGTTGGGGTTTTCGTCTAGTCTTTGAGTTATTTCCTGGAGCTTATCAACGTGATGGCTTTATGCCCTGCCTTTTGAAGACCCAGAATGAGGCAAGCAATAGTATGATTATGGGCTGCTCATCCAGGTCTCCCTGCCTGATAATCCCAGTTGGGATCATCTCGGGGGACAGCCATTGCCCCCACAGGCTTAGTGTCATCTGTCCTGTGTATCTCATCAGCATGTGCCTGAGAGTCTTGTCATACTTGTTCCTTCTCTTCTGGGAGAAGAGAGGAAAGGATGATGTAACTATCATGCCAGGTGAAGTCCTAACACTGGGTGATATACTTGAAACCTTTTAGATAATTGTCAAGGTCTGAGGAGAAGGAGCCAAGATGCTGTTTAATCTGAGATAGATTGGTGAGGGAGAATGGGGCAGGAACCCGAACAATGTCTTCTGCTCCAGCTACCTCCCCTAAAGGAGCAGGGGAGCCGGGGAAGGAGTGGGGTCCTACGGTGAGGTTTCCTGTTTTAAATTTGTTTGGGACCAGGTATGGGGAGAGGATCAAGGGAGGTCAGGATAAAGCCTTGGGACCATCAGGGTATAGGGTGGGGCTGTAGTCTCAGAGCTTCTCTCAGGCTCTGGCTGGGGAGGTGGGGTGGGAGCTTCGGGAGTCCGCCGGTGCTTGAGAAGGAGGGAGAGAGGAGGGGACGTAAGGTGGAGGTTGTGGAACTGTATCTGGGGTGGCTGCAAATGGATTGGGAGTGATAGGGGGTGGGCTGCGGTAGGAAGGGTCGAAGGAAGAAAAGTTTGAACAGGGATCAGGAGACATTGCATTAGGAGGATGTGGCCCAGAGTGGGCTAAGAGTATTTGAGAAGTAGAACAGGATTGGGGGCAGGAGGAAAAGGGGATGACCGAGGATGAGATGGCTGGTTGGCATCACTGACTCGATGGACGTGAGTCTGAGTGAACTCCGGGAGTTGGTGATGGACAAGGAGGCCTCGCACGCTGCGATTCATGGGGTCGCAAAGAGTCGGACACGACTGAGCGACTGAACTGAACTGAACTGAGAACAGGATTCACAGAGAGAAGGTCAAGAGCAGAGAGCGAAGAAAACCTGAACTTAAGGGATTTCTAACCACTTGCCATTTGGCGGCAGAAGTTATGGAGGTCCAGTAGAGTATTATATGGAGAAGGCAGTGGCTCCCCACTCCAGTACTCTTGCCTGGAAAATCCCATGGACGGAGGAGCGTAGTAGGCTACAGTCCATGGGGTCGCAAAGAGTCGGACACGACTGAGCGACTTCATTTCACTTCAGAGTATTTTAATCAAGAGTTCCATTTTCAGGCCATCAGGAGCTGTTACCAAGTCTGCATTGCGGCCAGACAGTGTTAGAATAGTAAATAAGTCTTTTTGGTCTTATCTCCCCTTGGAAGCCCAAAGCGTTTCGGTTTTGGAGAAGGCATCCTAGAAGAACAGATTTTGAAGGCTGGGATTGAGAATTTCCCCGTTGTGGCTGAATAGGGAGGTTAGACAGGGCGAGAGAAAGCGAGGAGAAAGCGCCAAGAGACAAGGCGTCCCCATTCTCGGGTCTTTCTCAGAGTAATACTAGTCTGCTTTGAAATGGGCGTCCCCTATTTCAAACTCAGCCGCGGCACAAGGCCGGGGGCCGAGGAGTGTGGGGATCCTTCCGCCTAGTGCTAGGACTTGGAAATGAGGCAAGAGAGGGGGGATCCAAGAGAATGGGATTTCACTCACCGTTGTAACTGGGCCGGTGTGTGGATGTCAGTCCAGCAAGGCAAGTAGAGAGTCCCGTCCTGGATCTCATCTCAGTTTCTCAGCAAGGTCCAAGGGAGGGGACTACTGGAGGCGGGCCTGTGAGAGGAGCCCACCCACTTGCGGGGAATCTTGCCTCCCAGGTTTCAGCACCAGAATGTAAAGCGAGTGCAGAGAAAAAGCGACCAAGCCAGGCAGTCAGGCAAGAAAAGGGAAATTTATTAGAGGGAAAAGAGGGAGCGACTGGCTCTTAAGGAGAACCAGCATCCTCCCTTTCTGACGAAGTCCTTCTTATACCCCACCAATGAAAAATTCTCTGAAGGGACAGTCGACGACATAACGAGCCATCTTATCAGTGAGACCCCATGTGGGTCCTATCAATGACAAACCTAGACAGCATATTAGAAAGCAAAGACATCACTTTGCCAACAAAGGTCCATCTAGTCAAAGCTATGGTTTTTCCAATAATCATGGGATATGAAAGTTGGAACATAAAGGCTGGGCATCAAAGAATTGATGCCTTTGAACTGTGGTGTTGGAGAAGATTCTTTAGAGTCCCTTGGACTGCAAGGAGATCAAACCAGTTAACCGGCACGCTTGGGGCTGGTACACGGGGATGACCCAGAGAGATGTTGTGGGGAGGGGGGTGGGAGGGGGGTTCATGTTTGGGAACGCATGTACACCCATGGTGGATTCATGTCAATGTATGCCAAAACCAATACAGAATTGTAAAGTAAAATAAAAAATAAAAAATTAAAAAAAAAGAAATATCAAAAAGATTTTAAAACACAGGATCATAGGTCACTGAAACAATACCTATCCATTTAATCAAGGCCACAAAGAAGATAAATATAAATCATTTAAGGGCACAGAAACTCACACAATCTTTTATTAGGAGGAACACTTATCACAGACAGAAATAAAAATTCCAGTCTTGCACTAGCTCACTTAACAAAGTCCATTTACTTAGTTAACTTCAATCTAAATTCAAGTTAATCCTGACTAGGAATAAAACTTTTCCCTCAGGGTTCCAAAAAAATAAAAAATAAAATAAAGGAAATCAACCCTGAATATTCATTGGAAGGACTGATGCTAAAGCTGAAACTCCAATACTTTGGCCTCCTGATGCAAAGAGTCGACTAATTGGAAAAGACCCTGATGCTGGGAAAGATTGAAAGCAAAAGAAGAGGGCAGCAGAGGATGAGATGGTTAGATAGCATCACCAACTCAATGAACTTGAATATGAGCAAACTCAGGAAGATAGTGAAGGACAGGGAAGCCTGATGTCCTGCAGTCCAGGAGGTCACAAAGAGTTAGACACAACTTAGTGACTGAATAATAACAACAAGTTATAACTTCATTAATCACTGCTATATATATATGTTTTTGAAGATATGTTATCAGGTGAATATAAGTTCAGAATTTTTATCTTTTTAATACATTTTATGATTAGATAATAGCTTTCTTTATTGCAATTGCTTGATGTCTATTTTGCCTAATATTAATACAAATTAACCACTTTTCAGTTTAATTGGTCAGTTTACTGGTCATTTTTTAAAAATCATCATTTTATTTTCATCCTTTCTGACAGTCAACTGTACCTGTTTCATGGCCTGCTGAAACACGTTCATAATGCTGGTGTTAGATTGTTCAGACTGCCACAACAAAAATGCCACAGACTAAGTAGCTTAACAACAGAAATCTGTTTCTCATGGTTGTGGAGGCTAGAAGTAGAAGATCAATGTATGAATAGGTTTGTTTTTTCCTAAGGCTTCTCTCCTTGGCTTGAAGATGACCATCTTCTTGCTGCTTTTCCCATGGTTGTCTCTCTGTGTGTTCTAAACTCCTCTTCTTATAAGGATACTGGTCAGATTGGATTAACATATACCTTCACAGCCTTAATTTAACTTTATCACCCTTTAAAGGCCCTGTCTCCAGATCCAGTCACATTCTGTTATTGTTGTTCAACTTTTCCATGGAGTGGTAGGGCTAAGTTGCTTCAGTTGTGTCTGACTTTTCACGACCCCATGGACAGTAGCCCACCAGGCTCCTCTATCCAAGGGATTTCCCAGGCAAGAATGCTGGAATCAGTTGCCATTCCCTTCTCCAGGGAAATCTTCCCAATCCAGGGATTGAACCCACTTCTCCTGCATTGCAAACAGATTCTTTACCAGTGAGCCATCAGGGAGCCATGTAACCAGGGCTTCAGTATATGGATATTGGGAGAACACAGTTCAGTCAATAACAAACCTAATGTTAAGATGACATTATCATAGAAGACAAGAGAGCAGAGTCAGGAACAATGATGCACAGCAGGCAGGAAGACGGTATGTTAGGCTTTCGTTATCCTATGGCTTCTCCAGTGCATAAAATTCTCTATTTTCCAATGAATCCCAGACAATTGACTGAGAAATTTGCATTGCTACTACCTTAGCCTGTACCTAAAGGATGGGAACTAGTATTCCATACTGGTTACTAGCACACCACTTAGAATCTAACACTTTCCTATTATTAATAGGTCTGCTATTTTTTTTCCCAAGATACTTGACCTTTCTTAACCTCAGCTTCTTAAATTAGATACAGAGACAAGATCATTAGTCATATAACTCCAATTGTAAGAATTAAATGAAATTTACATATATTTTTGTATATAATAAGGGCTGTTTGCAAGGTTTTGGAGAAGACAATGGAACCCCACTCCAGTACTGTTGCCTGGAAAATCCCATGGACAGAGGAGCCTGGTGGGCTGCAGTCCATGGGGTCGCTAAGAGTCGGCACGACTGAGCGACTTCACTTTCCCTTTTCACTTTCACACATTGGAGAAGGAAATGGCAACCCACTCCAGTGTTCTTGCCTGGAGAATCCCAGGGATGGGGAGCCTGGTGGGCTGCCCTCTCTGGGGTCGCACAGGGTCAGACACGACTGAAGCGACTTAGCAGCAGTTTGCAAGGTTTAGAAGGCTTGTTACTCAGCTATTATTTACAGAATGGTCATGCCATTCTGCATGTCTGGGGCTTGAACTGGGGTTAGACCTTTTGTGGGCCCAATTATCTCACCAAATACCTCCCTTGCTATTTAGCAACCAGAGCCCCTTGCAGTTCTCTGTATAGATTCCTAACCTTCAGGGAGACAGGAACATTGTGTGGATTTTTTCATTGTCCTATTTTCCCTTTTTGGCACTAAGCTTGACATGTAGAGGTGTGTGAATGAAGGAAAAAGTAAATGAATGAATGAAAGTTATATTCTAGACATATATCTTTCTTCTCTAACAGTTAATAGCCCCTGGCAGACTAGAACCTTAGCCTTGCAGCCAGTGCTTTTAAATGATTCATCAGAAATTTAGAAAAGGGAAGCCTAGACTTACCTCTAACTTGATGAGCCTCTGCAGGGACATTCTGGAAATCTTGGTATTTGTATCTTCAGACAACTTCTATACACACTCCTTGAGCATCTTATGTAGTTGGTTTGAGAGATAGCTAAAGATCAAGTGAAACTTCTGATGGTGATCTAGCTTATTCAATAGGGCAAAGCAGTCAAGATGGAAAGTCCTGGGGATATGGGTCATCATGAGGTTAACTTGGTTGCTCATTTCCACTACTCAAGTAAAGAACTGGAAGTGAAACCTTATTCAGTGATGTAGGCTCACCTCTTGGAAGGATTCCACCTCCAGCTTTCCAAATATCTCCTCAAGGCCATAGAATGGCATGTGGTTGATGACTCGTATCCTATAGCAGAGACACGGAAGCCTTGATTCTCCTCAAATTTCTGAAATACATAATAAAGAAACTCAGACAGCTGACTGTAAGAAATCAAATAAACCACCTACAGAAAGGTCCATGTGTATTTCCACAGGTTCTAAGTTATACTGAGGGGAAGGGAAAGGAAGGGAAGGGATTGGCAATGAGCTGATCTGCCTCTGGCTCTTCCTTTCTCTTCTCTATGCTGAAATCCATTGCCCACCCTGCAACCAATGATAAATCTGAAACCATGCAAGGTGCCTTTTATTGACATCTTCGGGGAAAAAAAGAAGAGGTACCCTGGCACACTGCACAGCAAAACCTCATCAAACTTCTTGCATTAGACAACCCTGCCTCCTTTCCCAACAGCCAAATGAGATGAACAAGCATTACCTCCTGCCCTTCTTGAATAATTTCCTTCTCTCCAAATCTGTCCTAAGTGGAGCCATTTACCTCTCTCAGTTTCTCACAATGGAATCCTCACATATATCACCCTGCTCAGCATACAGAGGATTCTCCTTTATATCCCTCCTCTTTTAAACATGGGAGAGTTTTATATAATGTTTTTTTCACTCTCATATTGACTTTTGTATTTCCTTCTCATAACTCCCAGTATAGCTCCTCCTCATCACAAGAATTTTCAGTCATGGACCAGTGTCTCTTTTCAGCAGATTATACAGCTGTGGTTCCTGCCTTGAGCCAACAATTCTAGCAAGTCCCTCTTTTTTTGTCCATGAAACAGCAAGGATGTTCATTGCTGCTTGGCCTTGGCAAAATAAGAGCTGCTTGTCTAAAAAGCATTTTATTTCACATCAATTTTTATTAAGGTTTAGGGTAGAGCTGTGTTTTTCCACACAAAAGATAAAAGTAGAGGGTGCAGCCATGTTTCTTAAGCCCATTCCTAAGACCCAGAGAGTCAAAGGCCTAGTTTCTGTATTGTGAAACAAGGAGCAGAGAATGTGCATTTGAGGTAGATTTCTGGGGAATGACAGTCCTGGGTTATATATTCATTATTTTATCCAACTGATAATTATTTTAACAGATTTTTTAATGTATAATTGACATGTAATCAACTGTATATATTTAAATTTTACAACTTCAGTTTTGACATATGCATGCACCTATGATATCATAACCACTATAAAAATAATGAACATATTAATTAACCCCCCAGTTTCTCATGCTTCTTTGTAACTCCTCCTCATTCCTTCCTTCATCCCCATCACCATCCCATATGCCCAGACAACTAGTTTGTATATTCTAGAGTTTTATATAAATGGAAGAATATAGTTCATCCCAACTTTCTCTCAGATTCTTTGATTTTGCATAACTGTTTTGAGATTCATTCATGTTGTTAAATGGATCAATAGTTTGTTCCTTTTGCTGATGAGTAGCACTCCACAGTTTATTTTTCCATTCATTAATTGGTATGGGGCTTCCCTGATAGCTCAGTTGGCGAAGAATTGCCTGCAATGCAGAAGAGCCCAGTTCTATTCCAGGGTTGGGAAGATCCCTTGGAGAAGGGATAGGCTAACCACTCCAGTATTCTTGACCTTCCCTTGTGGCTCAGCTGGTAAAGAATCCATCTGCCTGCAATGTGGGAGACCTGGGTTCAATCCCTGGGTTGGGAACAGGCCCTGGAGAAGGGAAAGGCTACCCACTCCAGTATTCTGGCCTCCATTCTACATGGAGAATTCCATGGACTGTATAGTCCATGGGGTTGCAAAGAGTTGCACACGACTGAGCAACTTTCGTTTAATTGGTATATGTTTCAGCTGTTTCTTAGTTTTGATATATTATGAATATAGCTATTATGAAACTGGAGTACACGTCTTTGGATAGACATATGTTTTCATTTATCTTGGGTAATTATCTAGAAGGAAAATGGATAGACTAAATGATAGGTCTAAGTTTAACTTTTAAAAAACTTCCAAACTGTTCTTCAACGTGTTTGTACCATTTTACATTCCCACTCAACCAGTAATCATTGAGGTTCTACTCTCTTCTAAGCATTCTTCTAGATACTTAGGAATAAAGCATTGAACAAAGCAGACAAATATGTAGGTTCTCATTTAGAAGAGCTGGAGGTGGTCCCAAGGTGGTCTCTAGAATGCAATCTCTGAGATTATATTTAGTATTCTGGATGCTTATTACAGAGTCTTATAGAGATGAACACCTGTAGAATGGAGGAGGAAGTAGGATTGAGACAAGGAAAAAAATTAGTCTATGATGCAGGACTACTAATAGCTTTTGCCCACCCTGTATGGAGTTATGGAGCTAAAATGTCCTCCCAGATTTGTCGAACATTAGGCCTGAGTGGCTGGGCCTTTATATTCTTCCTCAATCAGTGAGGAATGCCATAGTAAGGGCATGACTATGAGCAAAGAGTTGAATATGACTGAAGCGACTTAGCATGCATGCACGCATGGGCAAGATAGCTCTCTGCAGCAGAGGTTATCCTTGAAACCACTGACAGCTGAATGCTATCTGATGTTGTTAATGCCAGCAAAGTGGGCAACAAGTCCTTCCTTTAAGGGGAAATAGAGGGAGCATGATTCTGTGTTCATCACAATCTACCCTTTGCTCTGATTGGATCTATTTCTTCATTTATATCCAGGAAGCATATAGTGGGTCTCTGGGACCCATTGGATCTATATTACTGAAGGAAGCTTAGGAGATAATTACCAGCCCAGGGGCTTCCTTGGTGGTCCGGTGGTTGAGAATTCACCTTGCAATGGAGGGGACACTGGTTTGATCCCCGGTCTGCGAAGATCCCACATGCTATGGGGCAACTAAATCCACGCACCGCAACAAGAGAAGCCAGCACAATAAGAAGCCCATGCATTGCAGCTAGGGAGTATTCACCACTTGCCACAACTAGAGAAAGCTGCTCGGGGATGACCCAGAGAGATGTTGTGGGGAGGGGGGTTCATGTTTGGGAACGCATGTACACCCGTGGTGGATTCATGTCAATGTATGGCAAAACCAATACAGAATTGTAAAGTAAAATAAAAAATAAATAAATACATTTAAAAAAAAAAGAAAGCCCTCGTGCAGTAATGAAGACCCAGTACAGCCAAAAACAAGTAAATAAAATTTTAAAAATTAAAAAAAAAACAACTGCCAGCCCATATCTCTGTAGCTACTCTTGTGGCCACAACTAATATTCATCTCCTTCTTCCACTATACATTCTAGACTCCCTTCATTTTCAACTTACCTCTGATGATGTTAATAGGTTGCAAGTGACATTATCCAAACCATCATCCCTGGTCACTTAACTCTTTTGCCACTTAAATTTCTCCTTTGTCTTTTTTTTTTTAACTGTCAAAATTTGGCAGGGGAGTACCAAGAAGCACTCAACAGATCACCTGGGAGCCAAGAATATTTCTTCCTGCCCTCAATGTGTAATAATATCTTTGTCCTGTGATCAGAATCAATTACCTCTGCCAGAATGATGACTCTTTTTTCTGCATTATGGCTGATAGACACAAGGAGAATAAAGTGCACAAGTGGCATTTGTAGGTTGTAATTCAATAGCCTAGAGTTCTAGGAACCAAGCACCCAAATTTCTCCAATGAGAATCGATTGGAACAATGGCAAGTGAGGTCACTCCGGTATATACCCCTTGTTTCCCAGATCAATCTATTATTTCTTTTGAGGACCAGAATCATACAAAAGTCATTTATTCATGGTGTATACCAAATCCTAGCGGATGATTCCCGATGCTACTAACCTATTGCCTCCAAAAAGAACTTTGGGCCTTCAGCAAGCTTCTATTAGGCAGAAGCTTCTGAATGGTAATGCTGCTGTATGACTAGTGGATTCCCTATTCATGGGTTCATTTCCACACATTGTTGTTGTAAAATGGGTCTCCTCATCTGTTATCATGTTTTCTGGGAATCCCATGACAGATAGTGGATCTAACACTCTGTATGCTCTCAGACAGAGGTGATGGCTGAGACCTTGAAGGCAAACAACAATCTAGAGTATAGATATTTTCCTTTCAAAAGACTCAATATTCTTTTCCAGGTGAAAAGGCCCAATTTATTCAAACAGTCCCCATATTTGGGGCTCAACATTAGTTTCTATTATTGAAAGGTTGGACGTCAAACAATAGCAAAGCTATATCCACTTAGGTAAGTTAAGGCCCAGGCTGTTAAGCCCAGGTACAGCCTCTGTCATTCCCACCATGGCCACTTTGGATGTGTTCTCATCAATATGGATAAACATAATTATTAGACTTTAATTAGCCCTTGGACTTTGTGTATATGCCCCCTGCCACACACATACCAGTTGCTAGGGCTTCCTCCAATCCCTAGATGAACTGACTCATGTTCCCCCCCAAAATTCTCATTGTCTCTGGATTAAAAACAAATGTCATATGCTTCCTAATGGGGCTTGCCACCACAAAGTGATTTAAGATATCCTAAAAGCAGGAAAGCTCTCTCTTGAAAGATAAAAAATATAATTAGAGAAGATGAGAGACTATTGTACTTGTTTTGTAGTTCCTTATTTGTCCTAGAGATCACTATCCTCTAATAAGGTGGTAGCCAGCAAATCCTATAAATGATTTCATGTACATATGTTAGAGGAGTGTTGGCTTTCTACAGATCTTAAAGACGTCTTTCTTGGGAAATTTATGTGCATTTTACTACTCATAATCCAAACATAATTCTAAATATTTTAAGCCAAAGTAGGAGAAAGCAATGGCACCCCACTCCAGTACTCTTGCCTGGAAAATCCCATGGACGGAGGAGCCTGGTAGGCTGCAGTCCATGGGGTCGCTAAGAGTCGGGCATGACTGAGCGACTTCACTTTCCCTTTTCACTTTCATGCTTTGGAGAAGGAAATGGCAACCCACTCCAGTGTTCTTGCCTGGAGAATCCCAGGGACGGGGGAGCATCTATGGGGTTGCACAGAGTCGGACACGACTGAAGCGACTTAGGAGCAGCAGCAGCAGCAGTGAATAATTATGGGTATTTCAGTTTGGCGAGATATTTTGGGACAAGAAAGTCATGTGGTACCTTAGCCTGACTTCTCCTTTGACCTTCTATGTTGATGGTAAGCCTCTTGCCCCACATATACTTGCATTAGAACCGGGGATTTCCCAGTGGATATTCTCTCCAAAGCCACAACCATTAAGAACTGTTTCAATAACTGAAATTTATCCTTTTCCTCTTTATACCTTTCTCTAACTTACATGTATGCATTTCTTTCTCTCTAAAAACATGATGAGCTTCACGAAGAAAGTGATAAAGCTCTCAAAAGCCTTCATGTCAATGTTCTATATGTTGATTGCAGTGGTTACATATGTGAATGCACGTATCTAAATGTATTGAATTATATACCTAAAGTGGATGCATTTGGGAATTCCCTAGTGGCCAAGTGGTTAGCACTCAGTGATCTCACTGCCAGGAGCCTGGGTTTGATCCCTGGTTAGGGAGCTAAGATCCTGTGAGACATGCAGCACAACCCAAAACAAATGGGTGTATTATGCTGAACATAAATTATAGCTCAGTGAAGTTGATTGTTTTAAATTTATCTCTTTTTAATTAGAGCATAATTGTTTTACAATATTGTGTTGGTTTCCATCATATAGCAACATGAATCAGCCATAGTGATGTTGGTTTTTAATGTCTTTGTATCCCTTCCTGAAGCTAGAATTGTGTCATGCTCATATATGGAATCGACATGTGTTTTCTCATTGAATTAGACTGTGAAGCTGTACAGTTGGGTTTTGTGTGTGCTTGCTTGTTTATTTATTTATTTATTTTTTTTGCCATTGCCAAGAATATTCTCAGGGGCTTCCCAGGTGGTAAATAATCCACCTGCCAATGCAGGAGACACAGGAGATGCAAGTTCGATCCCTGTGTTGGGAAGACCCAGTGAAGAAGGAAGACTCCACTATTCTTGTCTGGGAGATCCCATGGACGCAGGAGCCTGGTGGGCTCTAGGCCATGAAGTCACAAAGAGTGGGACATGACTGAGTGATGGAGCACGTGCACATGCAAGAATATTCTCAGGATCTCCTGGCTTATACATCCAACCACATGCCACCCCCACCAGATTTTTCATAGGCTTCACAAATAACATGTACTTCTAAGATATATCTCATTTCAAACCCCTTCTCATCCCTTCCATTGCTAAGACTTTGTTCTACAAGACTGTAACCTCTCACTCTGTCTGCAATAGCCTCCTAAACTTGTCTCCTTGATCATACAGTTGCTCTATTTCAGTCTTTTCTCCAAAGAACATTTAGAGGAAGCTTTAATAAAGTAGATTTTAATAATATTATCCCTTCCTTTTAAAAAGCACCTGGTGGCTCTATCATAATAAGAATAAACCCAAAGTCCTTACCATGGCCTACAAGACCTTTTGTTATTGGGCCCCTTCTATCATTCTAACTTCATTTTCTGACACTGTCCTCCCAACACACACTGGCACACAAGCTGTTTCCTAAAAGTGCCAAGCTTGCCTACATCTAAGGGCCTTTCTTCTTGCTGTTCCCCTGCCTCAAGTGCTCAGCTCCTATATATTCCCACTGCTGACTACATCTTGCTGTTTGATTAGACCAAAGTCACATCTTCAGAAAATCCTTCCTTGCCTTCCCAACCTTAGTCATTCTCTGTCGCATTTCCCCATATTATTTTCTTAATAGCTCTTAATTCTTGAGTGTATCAACTCCTCTAGAACATAAACTCCATGGAAACCATGACCATGTCTGTCAAGCTCTCTGATATATCTCGAGTACCTTTCACAGAGCCTCTCATATCATTGGTAACCAAAGCATATTTATTGAATGAATGAATGAATTAGTGAATGCATGACATAGATTAAAGATGCCAAATTGTGATGACTCAGGCATAGTCTGGGGCAGGGGATTTGGGAAGATGGGAGAATAAGCTTAGGTGTCTTTGAAGCAGCACTTTTGTTTGAAACATGAAAACTGTGGTTGGAAAATTGAGTAGAAAGGACATGATAATTGAGGCAGTGCTTCTTCCTGCTTTGGGTATAAAAGTGGTAGGATATAATCTATATCAATTCTCCTTTCTTAATAAAAGAATCCCTAATTTATTTTGTCCAGTAATGTTTCTAGCAAAAGACCACATTTACAGCTCCCTTTGCAGCCAAATATGGCCATATGACCAACTTCTACCTAATGATGTGATTGCAGAAGTGTTGTGTAATAGTTCCAGGAAGGTAGCTAAAAGGGAGATGAATTTCTCAGACCATGGTATCTTTCATACCATCTGTTTTGGACTGAACTATGTCCTACCCAAGTTCATATACTGAAGCTTTAACCTTTAGTACCTCAGATTGCAACTGTGTTTGAAGATAGGGCCTTTAAAGAGGTGATTAAGTTAAAATGGGTTAGGGTGGACCCTAACCCAATATTATTTCTTTATAAGAGGAGTTTAGGACACACAGAGAAATACCAGGGTGTTTATGTACAGTGGGACCACCATGTGAAGAAGGAGTAAGGAGACAGCCATTTGCAAGCCAAGGATGGAGGCCTCAGAAGAAACCAAACCTGTGGGCACATGGATCTTGGACTTCCAACCTTTAAAATTAAATTTCTGTTGTTTAAGCTACTCAGTTTGTGGTATCTTGTTATGGCAGCCATAACAAACTAATACGTCATCTGATAAACTTTTCAATGTTCACAGCTCATTAGAATCAACTGAGGAAAACCTTAAAGCGACTGCTGACTGGACTTACCCCTAGAGATTCTAACTCAGTTGGTTGATTCTAAACATTAGAAGGGATTCTAGTGGATATCCGGAGTTGAAAACCATAGGTCTAGGAGAATAGTCTTTTTGCAATCTATTGAGCAGGCTAAGAGTGATGAATGTTGTAGAAGCCATCCCCCTGTATTTCCCTCCTTCCACTATTTTCCCCTTCCCCACATCTGCCTTCATTTTTTGCCCTATCCGGATCTCCACAGATGGACCCAGAGATTGCCCCACCTCTTAATCCTGTTCCATATCCAAGTTCACTTCTAATTTGAGGCACATTTGACAGCTTCAGCCCCATTTCTGCTCTCCCTGTCAAGAAAAGTGAGTCTCAAGGGGCCTCACATTCTCTTATTCTATCTGTTAGTCTGAGCCAGGGCAGCTCTCTAGAGGTAACTTCATGCCTCTTAATCCAATTATAAAATGGATAAAAGGCATGAACAGAGGACAAATAGGCACAGGAAAAGATATTCAACATCTTTAGCCATCATGGAAATGCAAATTAAAATTTAAAATCACAATGAAATATTAACTCCACCTATCAGAATGGCTGAAGAAAACAGTGACAAAACCAAATGCAGCGACTTCCCATGTGGTCCAGTGGTTAAAAATCTGCCTTGCGATGGAGAGGATGTGAGTTCTATCCCTGGTATGGGAACTAAGATCTCACATATCACAGAGCAACTCAGTCCATGGAGCAGAGCATCCAAAGCCAGTGCTCTGGGACCACCCAGAGGGATAGAGGAGGGAGGTAGCGGTGGCAGAGCGGGGACACATGTATGCCTGTGGCCAGGCAGGGGCCTGCGTGCCCCCATGTACATGGTTTTTCATTTATCTGGCTGCATTGGTTCTTAGTTGTGACATACGGGATCTTCACTGCATCGTGTGGGTTCTTTCACTGAAGCCCATGCAATTACCATATGATAGATACAGCAATTACACTCTGGCCAATTTACCCAGAGAAATGAAAATTTATGTTCACACCAAAACATTTACAGGAATGTTCATAACAGTTTTACTCATAACAGTTAAAAAGTGGAAATAACCCAGATATCCTTCAACAGGGGAATGGCTAAACAAACTGTGGTACTCCTTTCCCAGTTTTGAACCAGTCTGTTGTTCCATGTCCTGTCCTAACTGTTGCTTCTTGACCTGCTTACAGGTTTCTCAAGAGACAGGTAAAGCAGTCTGGTATTCCCATCTCTTTAAGAATTTTCTACAGTTTGTTGTAATCCACACAGTCAAAGGCTTTAGCATAGTCAATGAAGTAGAAGTAGCTGTTTTTCTGGAAGTCCCTTGCTCTCTCCATGATCCAATTAATGTTGGCAATTTGATCTCTGATTTCTCTGCCTTTTCAAAATCCGGCTTGTACATCTGAAAGTTCTTAGTTCCCATACTGCTGAAGCCTAGCTTGAAGGATTTTGAACGTGACTTTGCTAGCATGTGAAATAAGTGCAACTGTACAGTAGTTTGAACATTCTTTGGCATTAGACTTCTTTGAGATTGTAATGAAAAATGACCTTTTCCTGTCCTGTGGCCACTGCTGAGTTTTCTAAATTTGCTCACATATTGAGTACAGCACTTTAAGAGCATCATCTTTTAGGATTTGAAATAGCTCAGCTGGAATTCCATCACCTCCACTAGCTTTGTTTGTGGTAAATATTTCCTAAGGCCCACTTGCCTTCACACTCTGGGGTGTGCTCTAGGTGAGTAGCTACACTATCGTGGTCGTGCAGTCATTAAGACCTTTTTTTTTTTTTGTCTCGTTCTTCTGTGTAGTCTTGCCACCTCTTCTTAATCTCTTCTGCTTCGGTTAAGTCCTTACCTTTTCTGTCCTTCATCGTGCCCATCCTTGCATGAAATATTCCCTTGACATTTGCAATTTTCTTGATGAATTCTCTAGTCTTTCCTATTCTATTGTTTTCCTCTATTTTGTTGCATTGCTTATTTAAGAAGGCCTTCTTATCTCTTCTCACTGTTCTCCCGAACTTTGTATTCAGTTGGTTATATCTTTCCCTTTCTGCCTTGCCTTTCGCGTCTCTTCTTTCCTTAGCTATTTGTAAACCTTCCTTACACACCACTTTGTCTTCTTGCATTTCTTTTTCTGTGGGATGGCTTTAGCCATCATCTCATGTACAATGTTATGAACTTCCATCCATAGTTCTTTAGGCACTCTGTCTCCCAGATCTAATACTTTTAATTTATTCTTGAACCCTACTGCATAATCATAAGGTATTTGATTTAGGTCATACCTGAATGGCCCAGTGTTTTTCCCTATTTTCTTCAATTTAAGCCTGAAACTTGCAATAAGGAGCTCATGATCTGAGCCACAGTCAGCTCCAGGTCTTATTTTTGCTGACTGTATAGAGCTTCTCCATCTTTGGCTGCAAAGAATATAATCAGTCTGATTTCAGTATTGACCATATGGAGATGTCCATGTGTAGAGTCATCAAACTCTAGACAGTGTATTAAAAAGCAGAGACATCACTTGCCAACAAAGGTCCATATAGTCAAAGCTGATTTTTCCTGTAGTCATGTATGAATGTGAGTGAAGGCTGAGCACCAAAGAACTGATGCATTCACACTCTGGTGCTAGAGAAGACTTTCGAGAGTCCCTTGGATAGCAAGGAGATCAAACCACTCAACCCTAAAGGAAATCAATCCTGAATATCCATTGGAAGGATTGATTCTGAAGCTCCAATACTTTGGGCACCTAATGTGAAGAGCTGACTCATTGGAAAAGACTGATTCTAGGAAAGATTGAAGGCAAAAGGAAAGGGGATAGCAGAGGTTGAGATGGTTAGAGAGCATCACCAACTCAGTGGACATAAATTTGAGCAAACTCTGGGAGACAGTGGAGGACAGAGGAGCCTGACATGCTGCAGTCCATGGGGTCACAAAGAGTTGGACACGACTTAGCAGCTGAAAAACAACAACAGCAGTCGATACTTTTACCTTTGAATGTTATATTATTTTACTAAGACTTTCATAGCAAAATACCACAGACTGGGTGCCTTATATAACAGGAATTAATTTTTTCACAGTTTTGGAAGCTAGAAGCCCAAAATCGAGTTGTCAGCAGGCTTGGTTTCTCCTGAGGCCTGTCTACTTGGCCTGCAGATAGTTCTCTCCTTACTCTGTCCTCACATAGCCTTTTCTCTGTGTGAACATATCCTTTGTGTCTCTTTGTGTGTCCAAATATCGTCTTATAATGATACCAGTCAGATGGGTTTAGGGCCCATTCTAAGTAACACATTTTAACTTAATCACCTCTTTAAAGACCATATGTCCATTCCGAAGCAGGGGGTGTTAAGACTTCCACATCCGAATTTTGAGGTGCCACAACTCGGTTCATAACACTCCACCCTTGAGATACCCAAATTTCATGTCCATCTCACATGCATATTACTTTTACCTCTATCTCAACAGCCTAAAGTCTTAACCCACCACAGTTCAACTCTAAGTCCCATGTCTAAATAGTATCTAAATCAAGTATAGGGGAGACTCAAGAGATGCTTGATCTTGAGGCAAAATTCCTTTCCAGTGGTGAAACTGTGAAACCAGATAAGTTATCTGCTTACCAAATGTAACAGTAAGACAGGCATAGCATAGACAGTCCTATTTCAGCTGGAAGAAATTGGAAATAGGAAAGGTGCCAAGGGTCATTGTTGTTGTTCAGCTGGTCAGTCACGTCCAACTCTTTGTGACCCTGTGGACTGTAGCCCACCTGGCTCCTCTGTCCATGGGATTCTCCAGATAAGAATATTGGAGTGGGCTGCCATTTCCTACTCCAGAGGATCTCCCCGACCCAGGGATCAAACTGGCATCTCCTGTGCATCTCCTGCGTCGGTAGATAGATTCTTTACCACTGAGCTGTCAAGGGTCATAAGCAAGTCTAAAACCTAGACAAAAAATTCCATTAGATTTCAAACATTAAGAATAATCCTGTTTGGTTCAATGCTCTGTCCTCCAAGCTCCCAGGGATGGAAACTCTACCTTCTGGATCTGTTGGGATAGCAGCCCCACTCATGAGGTCCCAGGCCTGACTCATTGAAGCCAAGGAGGAGATAGTCCCAGCTTTGGGGTTATTTCTACCTTTTCTTGAAGGATAACACACGTTCACAGTTGGATATGTCTATTGTCCTGTCCTGTAGAATCCCAGACATCTGACAGTCTTCCTTCACTTTGTCTCATTCCTCTTCTCTTCAGTCGAAACTGGCAACGTTTCTGATGGTATAACCCCATCTCTATTCCTGGCTTCTGCTGAGATGGCTGATTAGACCATGAATCATATCCATAGTCTAATGGAGTAACTGTCTAATCATATACTTGGTGTTCTCTCCAGGGCTCGAACCCAGGTCTTCTGCGTTGCAGGCAGATTTTTTACTGTCTGAGCCACCAAGGAATTCAGTGTTTTCTCCAGAATATGTTTTCTCATTTTTGGCAATATGGATAGACTGAGAATTCCTCAAATCTTAAAGCATGGTGCCTTTCTACTTAACAATTCCTTCTTCAGTTTTTTTTTCTCTCTTTCACATTTTTCTATAAGCATCAAGGAGAAACTGGGCAATGCCATCAACATTTTGCTTAAAATCTCTTCTGCTCAGTATCCAAATTTGTCACTTACAATATCTACTTTCCACAATACATTAGGACACAATTCAGCCAAGTTATTTGCCACTTTGTAACAAAAATCATCTTTCCTTCCGGTTCCTACCACATGATCCTTTTTTCTTTCTGAGTTCTCATCAGAATCTCCTTTAGTTTCATGCTTCTACCAATGGTTTCTTCCTGGCACACTACACTTTTTCTAACATGCACTTCAAAACTCTTCTAGCTTCTATCCATTCTCAGATACAAAGCTACTTCTATATTTTCAGGCATTTGTTAAAGCAGTATCCCATTTCTCAGTGCCCAAATCCACATTAGTCAGGATTCTGCATAGAAGCAGAACCAACAGGATGTTTATTTATTTTAAAAAATTGAGTCACATAATGGTGGAGGTTTGGTAAGTAAAAAATCTGGAAGGAATTCCCTGGAGGTCCTGGGAGCTTCCACTGTAGGGGGCATAGTTTTGGACCTTGGTTGGGGAACTAAGATCCCACAAGCTGCACAGCATGGCCAAAAAATAAAAAGTAAGAGGCCAGCCAGTTCTTCAACTGATTGGATGAGGCTTATCCATTATGAAAGGTTATGTGCCCTACTCAAAGTTCACTGATTTCAATGGTAAATTCGTACAAATGATGGAAGAAGTGTTCACATCTTGAGGTATGGGAAGTCATTCTAGGTTATTCATGATTTAACTTAAACTTTATGCTAACCAGAACATCCTGTTTTGTGGCCTATTAAACATACATTGTACATCTGCTTTAACCATTAAAGAAAAGGATGTGCTGTCCAGAAGTACGTCATTTGGAATATAAAGATAAATGCTTCCCTTTCTGGGACATCAATGCTACTACTCCTTCAAGGATAAGGCTCCATTCCCAGGCGTCAATGCCATACTGACCCACTGTGTATGTGCTGATCTAAAGAAATGTACCTCATATTTGATGTTCTTCATTCTGATAAGACATAAAACTGTTGAAAACTATGCTTTGCTGGAGCAGTTCCACAGAACTTTCTGAAAGGTTGTCACCTGGGCAATAGTCCTCAGTTTGGCTCCAATAAAATTCTACTCTATTCTTACTATAGATAGGTTTATTGATTATTTCTACACAAAAAAACACCTTCATATAAACATCTAGAATAATGTTTGATCAAATGTCTTGGAAACATGGTCCAGTCAAGTTCATAAAATTAACCGTCACAAATGCTGCCAGAGAAGTCTCTCCAGCCCTGGGAACTCTCCAAGTCAAAAAAACAAAGGGAAGTCCCTGAGATGGTCTTTCAGAGAGCTGTCATACTCGTCAAAGCATACAACCATTATCTTTGAGAATAAGGTTTGTACTGTTCCCTGTGGCACTTAGCAACCTACACTAGGAATCTTCATGGTTGCTGCTGGTCTGGGAAACGGGGATGGTAAGAGAGTTACTTTAAGTGCCATAGCTCTCTCTTACTAAAATGCCACAGCTTCTTTCTTCACTAAACTTTCTTCCAGTTGTTGTGAGATTTTGACTGGATTCCAGAGTTCTGTGAAAGTTGAGTCTGAGTTTTTGCCAGTTTAGTTGCTTTTGTATCAACACATGGACAGGAGTTTGCTACACTACAATTTTGAATGACACCGCTTCTCTAAATTAAACCACTTTCATGGACCCCTGAAAGTACCATGAGGCCTAGACATTGTGACTACTGTGCTTAATTGATAAGATGTCCCTATATGCCTGCCAAGAATCTTGGTACCTAGAAGCCATTCTGAGCCAGCCCTTCCCTAGGGATAGTGAACTTCCTGTCAGTTTCAGTAGTCACAAAAATGGGAAGTCAATTCCCAGCTCTGCCTTTAACTCTATGATCTTGACTAATGGACTTAACTACTCTGAGATTCACTTTTCCTCTTTTTTCCATTTGGGTCTCAGAATGAATGTGTGCTAAGTCACCCTGTCGTGTCCAACTCTTTGTGACCCTATGGACTGTATCTCTTGAGGCTCCTCCATCCATGGGATTTCCCAGCAAAAATACTGGAGTGGGTAGCCATTTCCTTCTCCAGGGGATCTTTCAGACCCAGGGATCAAATCCACGTCTCTTCCATCTCCTGCATTGGCAGGACTCTTTCCCACTAATGCTACCTGGGAAGCCTGCCTAGCCCAATGCTGATACTCAAATCTAGTTCCAGTTCCCTCTTCTCACATTCAAATCTTCCATGAGCTGTCTATTTTCTCTCTTGCCACTTTTCCACAGGTGAAATTAGTGGCTGGTAATGGCTGGATAAGATACTCTTTGAAGAGTATTTGCATTCTCATAAAGGACACTCTTCAGCCCATAGGATTTAAACTTTTCTGATGGAATTAAAAGTCAATTCTTTGGGGAGAAGCACAGTTTAGGAAGAGGGACTAGTCCCCTTTACAGACACTTTGGGTGTTTGCATGTGTTTTTAATTAGGGAAGATCTTTGGTAGATGATGATGTTCCACTCTTGCAGAGGATATGAAGCTTGATAAATTAGAGACACTATGATGGATATGCAGATATTATGTAATAACCGCCTACAGATAGGGAGGTGTGTGATTTGAGGCACATCGCAGGAAAACTTACTTTGCTCATTTATGAACTGAGGATAATGAAGGTGACATGAAAATGTTTTACAAACTCAAACTTAACCAATGTGAGGCAGTGTAATTATTCATTTATATAGTCACTGTTATAAAATCTTAGCTAATAGTAAATGTCTACCCATCCACGCACCACAACTAGAGAACCCATGCACTGCAACAAGAGAAGCCCGCATGCTGCAACAAAGACCCAGAGTAGCCAAAAAAAAAAAAAAAGTTTTAAATGTGCCTTCCCACAAAGCAATAGTCTGAAAACAGTGTCAATGCAAAGAGTTTGTGACTTATACTCATTTTTTTAGCCTTCTTAAAGGAAGACTTTCTCTATCAAATCTCTCCTAGTACAAAAAATGAAACCACAGAATTTTTAATTCCCAGGTCTAATTCCACATACAATTTTTGTGAAATTTATTTGTTTATATCAGGCTTCATTTCCAAAAAATGTCAAGGCAGCTTACAAAGACAGAGGCTTGATGGTAAAAAAATTTTAATGTGATGAAATTGTAGATAAAGGAAAGTAGAAAAAGAGTGAAGTTAGTGAAATATAAGGGTAAGGTTGGTATTGAACCCCATATTTAATGCTTCAGAGCACCCTGTAAATCTAGCATAATAATTATCCAGCTGTTGAACACTGCCAGTATTCAGTACTTCTTGATATAACTCAGTTTACTGTTGAACAACTGTGACCACTAAAAAGGGCTTTTTCTTAGCATCACCACCATGTAATTTAGCACTTAGTCATGGTTTCCCTAATACTCTCTACCTGATATTCTAATTTAATTAACATTCACTGAGAGTTCAATATGCATCAGAAAGTATGTTGATACATTATTTCATTTAATCTTTAAATAACACTGTGAGTGTTTTTAAATCTTCATTTTACAGATGAGGAAAAGTAAGGTTTCAGAGGTTGAATGACCTGCCCTTAGTTACTTTAAGGCAGTCAGCTTAAAATGTTCTTCCTAACATAGATCTTCTGAATCTGAATCCAGTGCCTGCACCACTCCATGTCATCTCCCCATAATGTATGGTTTTTTCTCCCCCTGTTGCACTATAAGCTACCTGGGTACTTGATAACAGGTTGCTACCAATCATTGAATTGCAAATATTACACTGAAGTGAATTCAGGGAAATCCTCAGGAATCACCTCCTGACTTCAAGGTTATAGGATGTAGTGGGATAGGAATGAGCCCTGTTCCACTAGGGCTCTGTCAGCTTTGGAAAAGAAAAACATGTGGAGTATATATATATGCCAAATTAATGATTACTTTCTTGGTTATTGTATGCTTTATCTCCTTCCTTGTATACATATTAGGTGAGGTAAGATTGAAGTACAGCTAATATTTTGAAAAGAAATATAACACAGATTTTCCTTACCCATTGTTCTACCCTCAGTAAGCCAATTAAAGAGTTTATGAACCCTTCCTCTGGAATCTTGCCACAATACACTTCAAAATTATACAAAAACAAATGGAAGAAAACATAAATGGAGCCAACCTCTGAGATGGTATCAGGCAGGAAGGCCAGGGGTCTCCAAAGGGAGGAAATAGGGTACAAGTGTCAGACATTTTTTATCTCTCTCTCTCTTTTTTTTTTGTTTTTAGTTCTACCAGTTTATTACTACCAACCTGTCGCCCTCCATCCTCATGCACACATGCTCAGTCATGTGACCCCATGGACTGCAGCCTGCCAAGCTCCTCTGTCCATGGGACTCTGCAGGCAAGAATACTGGAGTAGGTTGCCATTTCCTTCTCCAGGGTATCTCTCTCTTAAGCAGCAGGAATTCTCTGGTGGCTCAGATGGTAAAGCGTCTGCCTACAATGTGGGTAGACCTGGGTTTGATACCTGGGACAGAAAGATCCCCTGGAAAAGGAAATGGCAACCCACTCCAGTATTCTTGCCTGGAAAATCCCATGGATGGAGTAGCCTGGTAGGTTACAGTCCATGGGGTCACAAAGAGTTGGACATGACTGAACAACTTCATTTTCACTTGAAGCAGCAGGAGGAAGCAAACAAGTGTTAGATTTTTTCCCCCCTTCTCTATACAAATTTAAAAAGAGGTTTCTCTTAAAATTCTGTGTTGCCATGATGACACCTGGCTCCACCTGAACTTAACTTTTCTTAAACCTTGAGCTAACCAATGTGTTTTTCTTGATGGAATTGTTTGTCTTAAGCTATGTTAATGAGCTATGTATTTACCCTAGACTCTGTCTTCAAGTCTGTTCAGCCTTGGGAATTAAGACTCAGAACAGATTTGACAAACCAGTATGTTTTACTCATGCAAATGTTCTCTTAAGCTATGTTGATGAGACTGTATTTGCTTGGAAACCTGCCTTTCTTCAAGATTCATGTCAGTCATTTTATGGCACTGGACAACTCACCTTGTGCCAATGTTATCTCAAAATGCATATTGTGGATGAGGGGCCTGGTACCAGCCTCTGAGTTTTGAGACATTTCTTTTCTCTAATTAGCAGACTGCTAGTAGCGGGGGTGGGGGGGGGGGGGAGCACTCTTTCTACTCCCTTCTGATGTCTATGTCAGAAGCTTTCTCTATCTCTTTCACACTTTAATAAAACTTTATTACACTAAAGCTCTGAGCAATCAAGCCTTGTCACTGGCCCCAGACTGAATTCTTCTCCAGAGGCCAAGAATCCCGGCATCTTTCGTGGTTCAGCAACGAACTTTCACCTCTAGTGAGGTTATGCTAATAATTTAATTTTGTTTATAGAATAGTAGATCTGTGGGGAATCCTCTTCTATCTTTCCAGAATATGATTTATCATTGCCACTCCCAAACATCTGTTTTCCAAGTGACTATCTTAAACTGAGGTGCAGAGAGAAACTTTACTGACCCCAAGTCTCATGGGTCAATTGTTATGTGTTAGTACTTAAAGCTTTTTTAATATTTTAATTTTTTTTAGCCATGGTGGGTCTTTGTTGTTGCACGTGGGCTTTCTCTAGTCGCAGCAAGTGGGGGCCACTCTTCATTGTAGTGTGCTGGCTTCTCCTCGTGGAGGCTTCTCTTGCTGTGGAGCATGGGATCTAGGTGCGTGGGCTTCAGTGGTTGCAGCTCATGGGCTCTAGAGCATGGACTCAGTAGTTTAGGCACACTGGCTTAGTTGCTCCATGGCTTGTGGGATCTTCCCGGACCAGGGATCAAACTTGTGTCCCCTACATTGCAAGGCAGATTCCTAACCACTGGACCACCAGGTAAGTCCTAATATTTAGTTTTTAATTCTCTTTGGACTTGATGAAAAGGTCGCAAGAAACTTCAGTCTGTTTTTAAATTAGTTTTTTTTTTTCAATCTTAAGGCTACCTCTTTCCTCTAATGACATCGTGATACTTCTTTCACTTTCTTGATATCACTGTGAAATTCGCCTGTCTGAAGCTGAGCTTTGCTTTCCCACTTTCTTGCCTCTGAGCTCATATATTTCTCAGAAATCTATGACCCAGCTCTGGCATTTCAGAGTCTTGCCAAGAGAACCTCACAGACTCTCTTCATCTGTCTCTTACTCCCAGTTTTCTCTGATACCACCCTAGTCTCTGATGTCACACATCCTGTGTCTGATCTCTCCTGTTTACCTTTCCAGCTTCACACTAATTTTTAAATGAGAACACTATATTTTATATTCACTTAGTTCCATCCAGTTCAACTCCCTCTCATTTCCTTTTTCTGCCTAGAAACTCTCAATGACCCCTTTTACCTAAACAGTTAATGACAATAACCCTCTCTGTCAGTCTTCCAGGTCTAACCCTACTCTTTCCTCAATCTTTCTTAGCATCAGGGTCTTTTCTAACGAGTCGGCTCTTCATATCAGGTGGTCAAAGTACTGGAGCTTCAGCTTCAGCATCAGTCCTTCTAATGAATATTCAGAACTAATTTCCCTTAGGATTGACTGATTGGATCTCCTTGCAGTCCAAGGGACTCTCAAGAGTCTACTGCAACACCACAGTTTAAAAGCATCAATTATTCGGCACTCAGCTTTCTTTATGGTCAAACTCTCTCAATCATACATGACTATGGGAAAAACCATAGCTTTGACTAGACAGACCTTTGCTGGCAAAGCAATGTCTCTGCTTTTTAATATGCTGTCTAGGTTTGTCAAAGCTTTTCTTCCAAGGAGCAAGGGTCTTTTAATTTCATGGGTGCAGTTACCCTCTGCAGTGATATTGGAGCCCAAGAAAATAAAGTCTCTCACTGTTTCCATTGTTTCCCCATCTATTTGCCATGAAATCATGAGACCAGATGCCATGATCTTTGTCTTTTGAAGGTTGAATTTTAAGTCACCTTTTCCATTGTTCTCTTTCACTACCAATGACAGAATCTCATAGCCTGCTCTAGAATAGAGTCTGTTCCTTAAGACTACTCCCAGTACCTCCTGTCTGGGGTAGATTTCTGGGGGAAATTGGTGAGAAGATTTGTTTGTAGGTAATTTACAGGGGACATGCTCAGAAGAACACTTCTGCGGGAAGCAGGATTAGCAGACAAATTGAACTGTAATACAGTCCTAATGGAGAAAGCAATGGCACCCCACTCCAGTACTCTTGCCTGGAAAATCCCATGGATGGAGGAGCCTGGTGGGCTGTAGTCCATGGGGTCATGAAGAGTCGGACACTTACTGAGCGACTTCACATTCACTTTTCACTTTCATGCATTGGAGAAGGAAATGGCAACCCACTCCAGTGTTCTTGCCTGGAGAATCCCAGGGATGGGGGAGCCTGGTGGGCTGCCATCTGTGGGGTCGCACAGAGTCAGACACGACTGAAGCGACTTAGCACAGTCCCAACAAAGGACTCAGTGGCTCCAATGGCCTTTCAGAGTTGCCCAAAATTGAAACAGGAAGTCTGACATTTATATACCTACAGTATCCCATCAATGTGGGCTATGCTCAGGAGAGGGCATGACCTAAGGAGAGGCAGTTCCTTTTAAACAAGGCCAATTCCACAGAAGTGGAGATGAGTGTCTCTATCTTGAAAAGTGTGGCAATTCTGGGGAGCACAACACTGCACCTATTACAACAAATTTCTTTGTATATCCATTGCTGTTATCTATTTTGTCAATCTATTTAATTTGAAACTTTTATTTTCTATTATTTCCTTTACTATCTTTACCACAGTCTCTTCTGTCTTGTATTCCTTCCAATTTAAGTTTATTTTGCTGTCATACTTCCTGGGATCTACTTTCTCTAGACTCCTCCCCCTCTACTACTCTCTGAACTTTTCCTTTACTTTACCCATTATGTTTCTGCCTGTTATATTTGATTTTTGAAACTAGGAGTTTTCATTTTATATGTGTGTTGTTTTTTCTGGAGAAAACTTTATGCTGGATAGTTCTGAAGTCCTCAGGGCTTATTTCACCAGAGCGCTCTGTGATCTCTTGCTTATTATGTACAGTTTTTTCCACTCACTTGCAATTCAGGGCCTGTAATGACTTCTTTCAATGTTTCAGTTACTCTCAAACCTATTTTCTCAGTTTGATCAAAAAATAATGATGTCTTAGATGACAGTGGTAACTGAAGATGAAGAGAATTGGACATTAGGAGAGATATCTTGGTGATATTATCAAGAGGAATTGCTTATGGTCTAATGTAGGAGTGAAGAGGTGCTCTAAAATGGTTTTTGGCTTGGGTAACTGGATGAAGGTTTTATAGAAATGGGGAACACTGGGAGATGAATGACTGATAATGGAACAAGCAGGCACTCTATTTGGCTATGTGAAATTTGAAGTACCTGTTAGATAGCCAAGTGGATATATCAAAGAAGTAGGTCTGAACTGAGAGGAAAAGGTTTGTTTAGATGTCACTTCCTCTGGGAAGCCTTTCCTGAATACCCACTTTCCATCTCATGAAGCATTACCCTTGCTACCCACAGCATCTTTCATCACTCCCATTGTAGCCTTTATCAAATTTCTACTACAGTTTCTTCTTTATTAGTTCATTTTCTCTGTTAGAATGTGAGCTCTTTGTGGAGCAGAACTTATCTTCTTTGTCTTTTTTTCTCAAATTTCTTTCCTGGATATATGCTATGAGTCAGTTTTTATTTGTCCAATGCATGCATATAACCAGGCAGCCAATTACATTTTTCTCCATAGCTACAATCATTGAAAATTATTTTCTAAATTCAGTCAAAATTTGCCTCCTTCTACTTTCTATTCAGTTGAGGATACACCTATGAAGCTAAGTGTTATTAATTTACTTGTCTGAATACTGAGTTCAATAAGTTGCCTTAAATCATATGTGAAGGCAATGGCACCCCAAGTGCCATTGTAACACCAATAATCTTTACTAACAGTCTTGTGGAAAAAGTTAGTTTGGGGACCATCTAATTCCTTTTTGGACTATTCATTCAATCAGGTATGAGCCCAACCAATCATATTATGCTTCAGTTAGTATTTACCATTTTATTCAAATCTCAAGAAAAAAAAAACAACTGTTAAATGCCTTGCCTATAAGGGCTTCCCTGGTGGCTCAGCAATAAAGAATCTGCCTGCAACACAGGAGATGTGCGTTTGATCCCTGAGTCAGGAAGATCCCCATTCCAGTAATCTTGCTTAGAAAATCCGGTGGACAGAAGAGCCTGGCAAGCTAAGTCTATGTGGTCACAAAGAATTGGACATAAATGAAGTGACTGAGCACACAGCATAAGTGCAGATAAATCACCATCTAAATTTAATTGATTTTTTTTGCTAAATTAGCATATCAAGGGAATACTATAGCTTATTTTTCCTATTCCTGATGACTCCATGTTGGATTTTGATGGTATTTCTACAAGGTCACATAGCAACTTGATGGCACTACTGAGACCAGAATCCTGGTATTTAGATTCCCAAGCTATTACTCTTTCTACTATACCATGGTGATGTTCAAATGCTTACAAGTGGTGTTTATCATAAAACATAAATAAGGAAAAAACAGAGTAAAAAAAATTTACTTTTCACCAGAGTAAAAAAAAAATCAAGATGAAACAATTTAAAGTTTCATCATAGTCCTCTCCTAATTATAAATTCCTCCTTCTTAAGTTTCAAGTATTTACTTGGTCATGTTTTTTTTTAACTTAAGACTGAGTTCAAGTTTGAATATCAGCTTCTTCTAAGCAAGATGTAGGTGAAATGAAATTATTAAGACTTTTACAGAGATTAGTTTAAGATGGTGGAATAAGACATGAGCTCACCTTCCCCTGCCAGAGCATGAAAATAACAACTAGCTGTTGAACAACCATTGACAGAAAGACACTGGAACCCACCAAAAAAACATATTCCACATCCAAGTACAATGGAGAAGCCACAACAAAACAGTAGGAGGGGCACAATTACAATAAAATAAAATCCTATACCCACGAGGTGGGCAACTCACAAACTGAACAATAATACTAAAGATGTTTTCACACTGTTGTGAAGGTTCTAGATCCCACATCAGGCTCTCCAGTCTGGGGATTTACTCAAGGAACTGGGAATCCCCAGAGAATCTGACTTTGAAGGCCAGCAGGATTTGATTATAGAGCCTCCATAGGGCTGGGGGAAACAGAGACCCTTGGAGGACACAAACAAAATCTTGTGTGCACCAGGACCCAGGGGAAAAGTGCAGTGACCCTATAAGAGACTGAGCCAGACCTACCTGTGAGTGTTGAAGGTCTCTTGGAGAGGTGTGGGTCAGCAGTGGCCTGCCATGGGGATGGGGGTATTGGCAGCAGCAGTCCTGGGAGATGCATCTCAGCATAAGTCCTCTTGGAGGTCACCAATAGCCCTATATGCTGTTCAAGTATGGATGTGAAAGCTGGACCATAAAGAAGGCTGAGCACCAAAGAACTGATGCTTTTGAACTGTGGTGTTGGAGAAGACTCTTGAGAGTCCTTTGGACTGCAAGGAGATCCAACCAGTCCATTCTAAAGATCAGCCCTGGGTGTTCTTTGGAAGCAATGATGCTAAAGCTGAAACTCCAGTACTTTGGTCACCTGATGCAAAGTATTGACTCATTGGAAAAAACCCTGATGCTAGAGAAGACTGAAGGTGGGAGAAGGAGATGACAGAGGACAAGATGGCTGGATGGCATCACCGACTCAATGGACATGAGTTTGAGCAAGCTCTGGGAGATGGTGAAGAACAGGGAAGCCTGGTTTGTGGCAGTCCATGGGGTCGCAAAGAGTCAGACATGACTGGGTGACTGAACAGTAACAACAGAAGCATATAGACTCCCCCTGAACAACCAATAGGCAGGGAGCACAGCCCCACTCATCAGCATACAATTGGATTAAAGTTTTACTGAGCCCCAGAGCAAGACCCAGTTTTCCCCACAGCCAGTCCCTCCCATCAGGAAGCTTGTACAAGCCTCTTATCCTTATCCACCAGACGGCAGACAGAAGTAAGAATGACATTCCCATTAGCCTCCAGAACTAATACCACAATCATAGAAAGATACAAAAAGAAATATAATTATGTCCCAGAAGGAGGAACAAGATAAATCCCAAGAAAAACAACTAAATGAAATGGATATAGGCAACCTCCCAGAAAAAGAATTCAGAATAATGATAGTGAAGATGATTCAGGATCTTGGAGAAAGAATGGAGGCAAAGATTGAAAAGATGCAAGAAATGCTTACCAAAGACCTAGAAGAACTGAAGAAGAAACAAGCAGAGATGAACAATACACTAGAAGGAATCAACAGCAGAATAACTGAGGCAGAAGAACGGATAAGTGACCTGGAAGACAGTATGATGAAAATCAATGCTGCAAAACAGAATATAGAAAAAAGAATGAAAAGAAATGAAGGCAGCTTAATAGACCTCTGGGACAACATTAAATGCACCAATATTCACAGTATAGGTGTCGCAGAAGGAGAAGAGAGAGAGAAAGGACCTGAGAAAATATTTGAATAGATAATAGCTGAACACTTCCCCAGTGTGGGAAAGGAAATAGTCGACCATGTCTAGGAAGAAAAGAGAATCCCAGGCAGGATAAACCCAAGGAGGAATACACCAAGATACATAGTAATCAAATGGACAAAAATTAAAGACAAAGATAAATTATTAAAAACAAGGTAAAAAGACAACATATAAGGGAAAACCCATAAGATTGTCAACTGATTTTTCAACAGAAACTCAACAAATCAGAAGGGAATGGAACAATATATTCCAAGTTATGAAAGGGAAGAAACTACAACCAAGAATACTCTACCCAGCAAGAGTGTCCTTCAGATTTGATGGAGAAATCAAAAGCTTTCCATATAAACAAAAGATAATTCAGCACACTAAACCAGTTTTACAACAAATGCTAAAAGAGCTTCTCTAGGCAAGAAACACAAGAGAAGGAAAAGATCTGCAAAAAATAAATCCCAAACAATTAACGAAATGGTAATAGGATCATACATATCAATAATTACACATTTTGTCAAGCGAACATGGGACATTCTCTAGGGCTGACCACACGCTGGGCCACAAAGCAAGCCTTGATAAATTTAAGAAAGTCAAAATCTTATCAAGCAGCTTTTCTGATCACAACACTATGAGATTAGAAATAAACTTCAAAGAAAACTCTAAGAAAAACATGGTGTCTAAACAATATGCTACTCAACAACCATTTGATTACTGAATAAATCAAAGAAGAAATTAAAAAAATACCTAGACACAAATGAAAATGAAAGTACAATGGTCCAAAACTTACTGGATGCAGCAAAAGCAGTTCTAAAAAAGAAGTTTATAGCTATACAATCTTACCTTCAAAAACAAGAAAAATTTCAAATAAACAACCTAACCTTACACCTAAAGCAACTATAGAAAGAACAAACAAATCCTAAAGTTAGTAGAAGGAAGGAAATCATAAAGACCAGAACAGAAATAAATAAGAGAGAAAACAATGGCAAAGATCAATGAAACTAAAAGTTGGTTCTTTGAACAGATAAATGAGATTGATAAACCTTTAGCCAGACTCACCAAGAAAAAAAGGGAGAGGACTCAAATCAGTAAAATTAGAAATGAGGAGTTACAACTGACTCCACAGAAATACCAAGAATCATAAGAGACTACTATGAACAACTATACACCAATAAAATGGACAACCTGGAAGAAATGGAAAAGGTACAGTCTTCCTAGACTAAACCAAGAAGAAATAGAAAATATGAACAGACCAATCATAAGACTATATGGCTTATTTCTGGGTTTTCTATTCTGTTCCATTGATCTATATATTTCCATTTTTGTGCCAGTAACATACTGTTTTGATGACTTCAATGAGATATCACCTCACACCAGTCAGAATGGCAATCATCAAAAACTCCACAAACAACAAATGCTGGAGAGGATGTGGAGAGAAGGGAACCCTCCTACACAGTCGGTGGGAATGTAAACTGGTACAGCCACTATGGAGAACAGTATAGAGATTCCTTAAAAAACTAAAAATAGAGCTACCATATGACTCTGCAAAAAACTGAAAATAGAGCTACCATATGACCCTGCAATCCCACTCCTGGGCATATATCCAGAGAAAAACATGGTCTGAAAAGATACATGCACCCCAATATTCATTGAAGCACTGTTTGCAATAGCTAAGACATGGAAACAACCTAAATGTCCATCGACAGAGGAATAGATAAAGAAGATGTGGTACATGTATATTACTCAGCCATTAAAAAGAATGAAATAAGGCCATTTGCATCAATATGGATGGACCTGGAGAGTATCATACTGAATGAAGTATGTTAGAGAAAGAGAAATATCATATGACATCCTTTAAATGTGGTATCTAAAAAGAAATGATACAAATTAACTTACTTATGCAACAGGAAGAGACTCAGACTTAGAAAAGGAACTCATGGTTGCCAGGGGGAATGGATAGTTAAAGAATTTTGGAAGGCCATGTACACACTGCTATATTTTAAATGGATAAGCAACAAAAACCTATTGTATAGCACATGGAATTCTGCTCAATGTTATGTGCCAGCCTGGATGGGAAGGTGGTTTGGGGGAGAATGGATACATGAATATGTACAGCTGAGTCCCTTCACTGTTCACCTGAAACTATCACAACCATTGTTAATCGGCTATACCCCAATACAAAATGTTTTTGGTGTTAAAAAAATGAATTAACAAATAATAAATAGAAATACCAGTAAGGAAAACAAAACAAAAAACTTTACAGTGTGATCTCCTCAGAGGTGAAAATTGTTTATTTCCCCTCTCACTCCCAAAGTAAAATAATATTCAGATTGGAAATAATTATTTACAAAAAACAATATATAGAAATTAAAACACTTTAATATATATACACATTTACAGAATATAGGCTGATTTTTTATCAGTACTTTTTAAGAGAACTCTTTAAAAGTATATATCATCTACATTTATTATAGACTGTTTCATTTCCCACTTTCAGAACTAGACAATACAAAAATACACTGCAAATTATATTTAACAAATGAACAAAAAATCAATCTGAATTGCTTCACGTGTTTTCCTTGGAGAAAACCAAGAAACATAAACAAACATGTAATAGCAATAAAAAATACCACCAACATTAACACAACCCAAACAGAGGATGGATTCTGATGCCTGCTGATTTTCTCATTTAAAATTAATTTTCTCCCATAGGTAAATAATTCACTATCAGAGCAACTGGATGAACAGGAGCAGAGATAGCCTCATTAAGATAAATTACTTTATACACAGGAAATATGTAATTTTTCTTTCATGTTAAGAAATGAGGAAAAATAACTTGAGGAAAAGGCATATTGTATGCTCTTACTTCACTTGGCTTTTGTTAACAGTTAAACTGTTCACTTAGGAAAATTCAAATAACATGAATTTCATGAAACCAAACTCTTCAACTTATTTCATCAATTCAACCTTAAATGAACACAACTGAAAAGTTCAAAATCCAAGAGAAGACTCGTCCTAAAGCACTGACATGTTTATCTTTTAACTGGCTTCCTTTTCTCTTATGTTCTTACTGTGTTCTTTTGTTCTTCTCTCTCAGAGGTGAGGTTTAGGCTTGTCTCTTCTTTCAAGTCAATTTCAATTTTTACACACAAAAAACTAAGCTTTCTTGAACTGACACTGACTGTACTCACCTCTCTTTTTCTTCATTGGATGTTTCTGTCTTTGTCTAAATTCCCCCATTCTATTTCTCCTGGGGTAAACAAGGCTAAAAGTTTAAAATCCAAGAATAGACTCATCCCAAAGCATTTCCTCTTCCGTCTTTTCTTCAACAGATTTTTTTTTCTCTTTCTTGTGCTTACGTTCTTCCTTATCAGAGGGTACACCACGGCTCTTTTTCTTTTTTCGATGCTTAAGCCTTCCTGAACTGACACTGAGTTTATCTCCATCTCTTTTCCTTTCCCCAGTGCCCTTGTGCTTGTCTAGATCTGTATCCGCATAACTCTTTTTTCTTTTATGCTTGGACTGCTCCTTCTCTGGCCTTTCTTCACCTTTCTCCATGTGCCTTCTTCTCTTCTGATGTTTCCGCTTACGACCTGCTTGATGCTCACTGGTATCGTTTTCTGAGGAGAGGTGCTTATAAACTTCAGATTCTACACTGTATGTGCCAGAGTTATTGTCCTGCTGACTAAGGCTCAGGGGTACTGGTTTTTCTGGGAAACAGTCTCTGGTGGGTTGACAGTAGGTCACAGAGTCTAATCTCTGTTTGCTGTCATGAGTTGGTAAAGGATGAGGTAACTGTTTTTTTTCTGCCTGTGAAATACTGTATGATCCTGGGTAAGTCTGGAAATGGAAAGTCTCAAATGGGAGTTTTTGCTCAAACATTCTAGGTCTGGGTCTGGAATCAACCATTTCTCTGTGCTTGTGGGTTTCTACAGAGCTATCACTTATCTTTCTGAAAGAAGTCTTTGGCTCTAGTCCTCTGGCTTTCTGCACTTTGATATAATCCTCAAGTTCATCTTGGAAAGAGTTATATGTCCTCTTCGAAGGAGCTGGTAACCAGTGATATAATTGGCTTTCCACTGGTGAAATAGTGTATGGTTGTTGGTAGGTCTGAGAAGTCTCAAATGAATATCTTCGTTCACACATTCTTGGTCTGGGTCCAGAATCAATTTCTCTGTACCCATGGGTTTCCACAGAGCTCTCTCTTTCCTTTCTGAAACAAGTCTTTGGATCTAGTCCTCTGGCTTTCTGCACTTTGATATAATCTTCCAGTTCATCTTGAAAAGAGTCATATGTTTTCTTTGACTGAGCTGGTAAGCAATGAGGTAACTGGTTTTCCACTGTTTGTGAAATATTATATGGTCCTGGATATGTCCAGAAAGTCTCACATGGGGATCTTTGTTCAAACATTCTATGTCTGGATCTGGAATCAACGGCTTCTCTGTACCCACGGGCTTCCAAAGAACATTCTTCCATCTTTCTAAAACAAGTCTTTGGTTCTGATCCTCTGGCTTTCTGTACTTTGACGTAATCTGTATATTCATCTTGGCAAGAGTCTGGTGGCTTCCTTGATTTCTTCACTAGATTGATAACAATGGATTCTCTGCAAATAAGACAGTAGAAAGTTCTTGTTACTAGATTATTTTATTTGGAATATTTGCTTTGCTTTCAAAAATACCAGTTTGCAAAAAACAAATACAACAGAAGCCCAAGCAAAATTTTAAAACCTACCTTAATATAAAAGCTATAAATCATGACTTTATATGTGAAAGAGAAGAAGCAGGAATAGTCACATATCTCCTAGGCACCTCACAATTTTTTATACATAAAAAGTTTTCACACTTGGGATGAAAGGGAAGATAGGTACGAAGCAGACATATCTGATACTGTTGTAGTATTTAAAAATGTAAGGCATGTTGGGATGTGTGGGAAAGGACCAATAATATTTAATGCCCTAAAGATGGTCTGATCTGCATGTCACATTGCTGTAAAAAGTTCTAATTATCGTTTCCTTGTATAGATCTATAAATGTGACAGCTATTTATTCTGGAACTCTTAAATTTTACAAAGAGTGTAAATGAAGTTTAATTTGGTTAGTTATACAATTTAGCTACCTAGTATTCAGACTCAATAATACAAATATTTTCTATCAGAATAATGTAAGTTATACTAAAAGCAACAAAATAAATATACAATTCTTAAGTGCCCCTCTGTCCAACTACTTGACTTATCCAGTCCCCAACTGTAGAGTCAACCTTCTCCTCCTTAAAATAACAGAACAAATTGGAATAAATGTGTACTAAGCTCCTACAATGGGACCTTGCCCATATTTTTATACTTCATTATAACCACTTTATGTCAGGGCTATCCAAAGTTACTTGGTAGAAAGATCTGGTATTCCAGTTTGGTTCTGCTTAACAGCAAGACCTTTTTTCTTAACCACTATACCTCACTGGAAGGATGACAAATGGATAGCTGAATCTCTGGAACTAGCCAACCTTCCAAAGATTACAGGGATTATTTGAATTATCTGGCTAGCCTGATAATGATCCTTTAGCATCTTTCCAAAGATGTCTGGTCAGGAGGGTTGCCTGTGAGCCAGCTCTTTCAGCACACTATCATGGCTAGAGAACTCCCTAGGAGATGGAACTAGCATACAATATGTTACATATACTACCAATCATACCCAGGATCAACTCTTAGGGAAATAAATGTCTAGAAAGTTTGTAAAATACATGTAAAGATACTTGACAGAACCCCTGTTTTTTGGTATCATAGAAGCACTTTGTTAAGAAATTCTTACTTAAGTTGATGTTCACTTCCTTGCATATGAGACCGGAACATTTCTAAAGATGTAAAGGTGAAATTACAAATGCGACAATCGTAGGTTCTCATACTAAATGCTGGAAAAAACAGAGTTCAAGTTAAAAAGGTCAGTAGGAATATACTTAGAATCACATAGCTGGACAGGAGTTTACTAGAAATCATCTACTTAAACTTTCCCAATTTAAACATAAGGCCTTGTATGGCAAAACCAATACAGAATTGTAAAGTAAAATAAAAAATAAATTAAAAAAAATAAATAAAGATAAGGCCTAGAGAAGGTAAATGATTTGATTGAAGTCACAGAGTCAGTTAGTAACAAAGATAGCTTCTCAGAGCCCATGTCTCTTAAAATCCAAAATTCTTCACACTACACCAGACTGCCACTCCAGCCTTGGTCTCTTTAAGAAACTGCTATCTGCTTGTTTATTTCTGTTATGTGAAAGCACAACAGACACTTCAAATGTAGTGTGCCTAATCTATCTTTGCCTCTTAATCCCTCAACCAACCTCTTTTTGTTTGTCCCTAATTTTCTTTCTACCCAACTAAAACTTGAAACATCCCAAAATATTAAAGATGAATAAAGGCAAATATTTACTCTCTTACCTGAAATCACTGTAATGCATTAGTTTACCAAAAGTGATTTCCATAGCCAGATTTTAGAGAGTTTCAGTGAGCCCCACTCTCAAGATAAATGCTGAAAGTAAAATTCTAAAATAAAACTATTAGTTACCACTTCATGAGTCAAGAACTCTAGAATAGGTATGCTAGTTACCTTTCTATTCTGACTGATAGAACTGGAAGCAGGTGATAGGTTAAGTTTTATTTTCTTAATCTTATCATCCCTTCACTTTCTCTTCAGTAAAAAGATGCAAATTAATAAATTTCATTATGCTAAATATAAAAACAATCTCACTCTAAAGAAGAGGCAATAAATTCATGGCTGCAGAGATTTTAGGGTCCAGAAAGGCTATCTTCTTTTAAATAAAACAGCAAATTGATCATTTAAAGGACACTAAATTAATCATTAATAGGTGTATTGGCCATGTCCAAGCAAAGATTATTCATAGAAACAGGAAACTACTGTCAAAGGGAAAGAAAGATCCTGACTTTGAAGCACATGAAGACTATGTTCACTATTGATGTATTCTCTGTGGTGGGCCCAGGAGAGCTCAGCTGGTTACATCAAAGTCTGAATAAATGATTCTTCAAAACTATCCTCTCTTCCTGTGCTGACTTTTGCACTTGCCAAGCACTTCTGATTATAATTTGGTTTCCTATATTACTGATACCAAAAAGAGGATAATCTAAATGATTTTTTTTTACAAACCTGGGAACTGAAATATCTATTTATGCTCCTACCATAAATCAATAACAGAAGACAGTGAATTAAATTACAATGTTTCCCAGACTTCTCTGATAAGAATCAATTGGAGTGTGAGTTAAAAATATAGGCATTGAAATATGTATAATATCATATATGAAATGAATCACCAGTCTAGGTTTGATGCATGATACTGGATGCTTGGGGCTGGTGCACTGGGACAACCCAGAGGGATGGTATGGGGAGGGAGGAGGGAGGGGGTTCAGGATGGGGAACACGTGTATACCTGTGGTGGATTCACGGTGATGTATGGCAAAACCAATACAATATTGTAAAGTAATTAACCTCCAATTAAAATAAATAAATTTATATTAAAAAATATATAGATCTCCAGACCCCTTCCTCTGGAGAATATGATACATTGGGACAGGGAATTTGTATTTTAACAACACCCCAGCTAATTATTGTCAAAGAATGGGTGGAAAAAACCTTAAAGGAGTGTCTTTCCAGTTCCTTCGTTGTTTATCACCCTCTTGCAATTTTGTCTTTGGTTTGGGAAGTCCTTCATTTGAGGCTAATCACCTTTGAAGATTCTGGCCTTCTTGCAAAGCTGAGAACTGAATCCGGGACTCTGCATGCTTATAAAATCCCTTTCCAGAGATTATAGCCCACGTTATTTACAAGTGGGAAAATTAAGGCTCAGATTCACTTGGATATGTATTCTGAGGGCACCCAAGTTATGCAAGATAAGCAGGACTCCTGGTTTCCCCTAGACTAGTGGTTCTTAATGTTAGTTACACATTAGAACCATGTGGAGAACTCTAAAAATAGTCATGTTCCAGCTCAACATAAAACCAATTTAATCAGAATCTCTAGGGGTAGAACTAGGCTTTCTTACTTTTTGAAAGCATTCTAGTTGATTTTTCTGTGCAGACACTGCTAAGTACCACTGCCTAGATGATCTCCAATGATTATAAACAGATTATATTTCAGAGGTTTTACACATTTGTCTAGTGCTTATAGAGTATATATAATGTTCTTTTCAGTTCCTCCTTGGTTTCTTCACAAGTTATATCAGAAGATTATAATACAGGCAATATAGTAGTATAGAGGAGCTGCAGGTCACATATGAAAGACCTAGAAGCAGCTCTGGAAAAGTATGATCTGCTTCTATTACCTTAGCCCTTGTCTTTTTAACACACTGATATTCTTTTTCTAGGATACAATCTTCTGAGAAAATAACATATGAAAATGGTGTAAACCCTTTCTGTGAAGACACGAAGCCTATGTATTTGTCTCAAGATAAAAATTCCTGGTCTAATCCTACTGAAACCTGCCTCTACTGTTTCTCATACTGTCGATTCTCCTATCTGAGTCTGTTCCTTTGGCCTGTCAAATTTTGCTCCCCTCAGCCCTGCTAGGATTCCTTGTTTCTGACTTCACCTAGAAACTCAAGTTTATTTGTATCTGGTAACTTTCAAAATCATCCATAACCTAACACATGTGGGGTGGACTTTTCTCCAATCACAGTCCTATCTTATAACTCCCTGGACTAACGTCTTTGATTTCAAAGGAGAGATTAGGGGAATGCATGTCTTTATAGTCTAACATTATGGTTCTCAATCTTGGCTCTATATTGTAATCACTTGCGGAGTTAATAAAGAAAAAAAAAAACACTAATGTAGTCCCAGGGATTCTAATTTAATTGATTTGAGGGATGGCCTGAGCATTGGGATTTCTAAGAGATCCCTACATGATTTTAGTATGTAGTCAAGAATAAGAATCATTGGTCTAATATCTTAAATGGGGAAAATCAATTGAGAGCTACATGTAAGCAAAAGTGCAACTTAACATGGCATTTAGCTTATGAAGAAAAATAGAAAATGTACAACTTACATGTTTTAAAATTATGACAGGGAAACAATATTTTAAGAAAACTAGCATTTGTTGAGGATCTATTCTGTGATGGGTATGGTATATACTGCTTCATTTCACCCTTTTTTCAATCCTGTGAAGTAGCTTTATTTTCATTTTACACCTGAGGAATCTAAGGTACAACTGGGCAAGTGACTCAAACACCTCTCCAAATCTATGTTTATCCCACTACACGACTCTGCCTCTCAATAAACAATTATCAAATATTGAGGAAAAATATATATTCACTGGAGTATAAAGCACTGAGAAATATATTTCAGAATAAAATACAATCCCTATCTCAAGGGGCCAATTCAGTTAAGAGACTATAACACAACTGTCAATGAATAGTAAAGCCTATGAGAAATCAGAGGAAGGGGAGAATACCAAGAGTGAGAGCAGTGAGGGAAGTTGTGATGGACTTTGGAGGAAAAGGATTTGAATTATAGGGAAAGCAGGTAGGGCATTCTAGAGGATGAAAATAATATCAGATATGGGAGAGACAGAAATGAGCATGGTATGCTGAATTCAAATAATCTGTTCAACAAACACTAAACACCTCTGTGGCACCAAGTATCATGCTAGATGCTAGGGGTACAAGATGAACAAAATGGGCAGGTTGCTCACAAATTCAAATGAGAAACAGATACATGAACAGAGGGTTTCAATCTCATTTCATAAAAGAGAAGAGAAGTATGCTTAAGAGGTATGGGAATTCAAGGAAGCAGACACACTTAGTATAATACGGGAGTCTGAAGAGTGCTACTGAAGGAGATGAGGCCTTAGTTAAATTTGGAAAAATAGTTAATGGTGAAAGGAGTTGAAAAGCACATAGAAGTATTTATAGGAACTTACTGAACTTTGGAATTGTAGAATAAAATAAAAGGGGATGGCATGGGAAAGGCAAAAAGGTGTTAGATCAAAGAGACTTCTATATTATGCTAAGGAGTCTAGCAGGTGATGCAATGGTAACGAACTGCTTGCCAATGCAGGAGATATGAGAGAGAGGGGTTTTGGTCCCTGGGTTGGTCACATCCCCTGGAGTAGGAAATGGCAACCCATCCCAGTATTCTTGCCTGGAAGATTCCATGGACAGGGAAGCCTGGCGGGCTACAGTCCATTGGGTCGCAAAGAGTTGGACATGACTGAGCAACTGAGCACACAGAGCACAAGAGTTTAGACTTTTTATTCTGTGGCTGGGAACCCATCAGGTGGTTTAACCAGCATGTAACACGGTCAACTGTGTGTTTTAGAGAAATCTCTTCTCTAACTGCAATATGGAAGGTAATTTTGAGAGGAGCAAGCCTGGAAGTAAGGAGACCACAGTTACATAAATATACCAGAGCAGGCAAGAGATAAGGAGGCATGGGCTAGAAAGGTCACAGTAGGGACTGACAAGAGCAGAGATATTGGTGAAATATTTACCATTAAATCTAACAAAATTTAATGACTGATTAAATATGGGAGATAAAGGAGAAGGAGGAATCTAGAGAGGTCTAAAATAACTCAGCATAGTTCGATGACTGAGTGGGTGGTGATCCTAACTGAACTGGAATTTCATAAGGAATACTGTTTAAGGACATGGGAGAATAATCAATGGTAAGTTTGAATTTGGACACACAGAGTCTGCTATATTTCTGAGATTTCCATATAAAGGTGTCCAACAGGCAGTTAGATATGGGAATTTGAAAGGGAAAGGATAGCTTAGAGTGATTTTGGAGAAATCTGAGGATAAAGGGTAGTTAACACAGAGTGGATGAGATCTCTTGAGGACAATGGGTGGGCATAGGAATAGCAACATAATGATAAAAACCCTGGATAGTGTCACTCTTTAAACTAGATGGTAGAGGAGGAGGGGGTCCATGAAAAGTCAAAAAGTAAAGGACAGAGTTGCAATGATGAACAGGAGAAAGTGATGTCAAAGGAGCTAAGGAAGTAGAGATTTTTAAAGAGGAATGTTTAGTGAATGGAGCAAAGATGTCTATTGGATTTAGACATTTAGAAGTCACAACAACCCTGCGAGGAACAGTTTCAGTGAAATAGCAGAGTGGTGGTGTGGAGGGCTGGGGGGTTGTGTGGCAACAAATGGCAGTGAGTTGAGGATTGAATATCAGTGAGGACAGTAAGAGCATATCTGAAAAATAAGAACACAACAACAAAAACCTTGGCTAAGAAAACAAGAGGCAAGTATCATAGTGAAAGGGAAACTCAAGGTTAAAGGATTATTTGGTTAGGGTAAGATGCTTGGTATCCACATGTGGTGATCACATTTTTCTTGATGGCATAAGGAATAAGCTTGTCTGAAAGATGTGAGGAGGGAGAGTGTTGAATAGTAGAAGAAAGTGTTGGAAGGTGGTGTAGGTTTAAAAATTACTGCTGAAAGGAAACTGAAGGAAAAGGAAAAGTACTAAGTAGGACTAAAAGGTCACAGAGGTTGGATACTCTATAGAAGTATCCAATCTCTAGCCTTATCTAATTTTCCATAGCATCACCAAGTATTCTGAATGTAAAAGTAGAACAGGTAGACTGTGGAATTGATCCTAGGTTGAAATCTTGCTACTAGGTAGTGAGAGAATAACAATGAGGTGTAAGTAAAGCCTTCTAGAAGGTGGTTACAGCATTAAAGTGATGGTAGTGAAAATGCAATGGAAGGGTACAGGTAGGAGAAACAGTTCTAAGAAGACTTGATAAGACTGTGGATGGATAGGATATAGAGGAATTTTGTCAAAGATGCCCTCGAAGATTCAAGTGTAGGTGACTAAAAAATAGTGCTACTACTGGCAAAAACAAAAAACTTGATAAATTCAAGATGGTTTTAGGGAAGATTATTAATTCAATGTTAGGTATGTGGAGTTACAGGTGAAGGTGAGAAAGTAAGTATAACAATGGGGCTATAAATTAATAAAATAAAACAAATACAATAAATAAAAAATACAGACATACTTTAGCTCCATATCTTTATGGTAGCCATTTCTGTGCTAATAAGATCTGAGCTGGATGAAGGACATGAAGAGAGCAGGAAGAATGACGAAGAAACAGAGAAAGAGATTAGATAAGTAGAAACATATATAAACAATAGCAGATAAAAAAGAAAGGCAAAGACAGCAAGAAGGGAGAAAATAGGTGAAGGGTAAAAATAAAGTGGCACATGTTAAATTGCTTTTGTCTTACTGCTTGCTCACTTATAATATATGGGCTTCTGCTGTTGCTGTTCTTTGAAATTCTCATCGGCTAATTTAAATTCTCCAGCTAGTTTTTTTTTTAAATTTTTTTAAAAAATTGGAATATAATTGCTCTACAGTGTTTAGTTTCTGCTGTACAACAGTGCTCCAGCTATTTTTTAATCCTCAATGTTTACTGTAATCAAAATGAAATAGTCAAGGCAGGGTTGAAAATCTTTTGAGCTTCCAGCTTCAGAGGCTAATGTAAAATGACTTCAATGACTGGATTTAATTATGCTGATAATCAGCAGCCCCCCTCCCTGGCCAGATGAAAATTTCACCAAAATCCTCTTTCTCTCATTCTAATAATCTTGCAACTTCAGAGTCTAAAATAACCCTCCTTTCAGAAGTGACCAGAGTACACATATCTCTCAGAGCTGACACACTTTTCAGTTCCAATTTACCCAATGCCACTAAACTAGAAGCCACTTATTTCAGAGAACCCTCTGCATGGCAACAGGAAAAATAACCTATCAAGTCTGTCGTATCTTCTAACTTCCATGACTTTCAGGAGCCCTACCACTTCTATTTCTACATTTGTCTAAATCGACATTCTTTAAAATTCTAGATAAAAACACAGATTTCTATGTAACTTTTGGTGAGATGTTGAATCACAATAAGCAGCAAACTTAATACAAACACAGGGTTAGCATTCAATAAATAAAGGTTAATAGTTCACTGATTCATATATTAAACTAATCTCTATTGAGGTAGGCTTACTTTTTTCTATCTCTAGGAATGGAAATACAGATGAGTTAGATGAAATCCCCTTCCTCAAAGACCTTACATTCTAATGGGAGATAGACACAGGAAGAGATAATTATATATGCAGGTTAAGGAAGCAGAGAAGACAAGCCTTGAAGGAAGTAAAAAGACTTACAGGGAAGTAGCATGTTAAAGTATGAGTAAGAGTTGGGTCAAGAAAAGAGGGACATGAAGATGTTCCAGGAAAAATGGCAGCATGAAGAGCACAGAGACAAGAAATGGGGTAATCATTTCTGGAAACTAAAAGCATTTTGCAGGTTCTAACCTACATAGATCACAGTAGGAAGTAGCAGGGAATAAGCCTGGAGGAGGAAGATGGGACAAGATGGTAGAGAACTATGAAGCTTATATTTTTATCCTTAGAAAATAGAAAAATAAGGATTTTTAAGCAGGCAAGTGACATAGAAAGATATGCACTTTAGGTGAGATACTCTAGTGGTTAAATTGAGGGTGGATTTGGGGAGACAAAATTGATGGATGGAGAATAGTTAGGAGGCTGTGTCAATATTCTTGAACAATGCTTCTCAAAATTTATTGTGAGTACAAACCACCCAGGGATCTTGTTAAAATGCATAAAATGCAGATTCAGATTCAGTAGGTCTGCAGTAAAGCCTGAGATTCTTTTTTCTAATAAGCTCTGAAGTGGTGCTGATGATGCTGACTACAGACCACACTTTGAACAGCAAAGCTCTATGAAAGATATTGAGGGCTTGAACCAGTATAAGAAAAGAAGAGCAGGAGATAAGGTAACAGTGATATTCAGAAGGTGAAACAGTCATGGCTGGATGCTTCATTAGATACAGAAAGTGAAGTAGATGGTGTTGGGGGATTTAAAGTTAACTACAGGTTTCTACTTGGCATGACTGAGTGGATTTGAAATGGCTATGAGGTGTCCAGGTGAAGAGGTAGCTGCTCTTTGGATATATGAGTCTAAAGCTTTAAAGAAAGGTCATAAGCATATAGATGAGATAAGAAATCAAGGGAATGGATTCGATTATTTTACACTTTAAGTTCAAGAATGGAATCATGGGAATGCCTACATTTAGGCAATAATATTTTTAAATTAATTAATTTTTAAGAATGTATTTGTTTTAATTGGAGGCTAATTACTTCACAATATTGTAGTGGTTTTTGCCATACATTGACATGTAGGTAATACATTTTAAAAAGAGCCCCCAAATAAAACAGAAAAGAAAGAGAAACACAAGAAAAGAACACACGCATAAAGAATTACATAAAGCAGAATAGAGCTTCAAGGAGGGAGTAATGAACATTTTCGCATGAAGCAGAAAAGTCTAGTAAGCAAAGAATTGAAAAATAATAGTGAGCAGAGAAAAAGAAGTGGGTGGAAGAGAGAATATGAAAAGGGAATAAAATACACTAGTAGTGAGAAGGTGCCTATGGGGGAAAAATGAAAAAAAAAAAAAAAAAGGTTAGACAAGCAAGTGGATCACTCCAGTCAGGATCAGAATCTTTATTGTGCCGGAATTCTTGCCACTCTTCCTAAGTTTCTTTGTTCATCCTCTCTCCTTCCCACTTCTATCAATGCAAATCATACATTTCCTTTAAAAAGATTTTTTGAGTCATTTTATTTCACTCCTCTGGTTATCAAAAATATGTACACAAAAATCCATGGCTGCAGCCTCTTGCAATGAAGTGCTATTAACCCAAGTAGTTTATACACTTGCCCTTATCAGGGAAAGTGGTGTATCTTCATTGGTATTCCCAAGAATGACTAGCCTAGCACCCAAGAAACACTTAAGCCATACTTAGTGACTGAATGAAATAACTATATAATACTAATTTAAAATACTTTCTGTAAGTACCTATAATATAACATGAAACCATGGTAATTCCTATATTTGATAAATAAGAGTCATTTAAACCTTTCTGGGTCTCATTTTCCAGAAAACCACAGACAAACCTACATGGACTCAAAAGTCCTTACTTACTGAAAATTCTATGATCCCATGAGTATTATCAACCTCCTATTCAGTAAGAGTAAAATGGTATATATATAAGCCAGTATATTTTATAAACTATGAACTTCCTAAGAAAGAAATCTGGGATATTCTTACTGTTTACCATTTGCATCTGATTTTGCAGGAAGAGGTTTCTCTCTTATCTTGTCTACAAACTTCTTTCTAGCTTCATTTCTTTTGTGTTTTTTCCCAACATAATGTTGTTGGGCCATTAATGGACTATTAAAAGAAGCAGGACAGAGCTTGCAATACTTGTTTGGATTATTCAAATCCAAAGCACTGCTGGAAGAGGAAGGCATAATCTTGTCTTTAATCCCACCTGGAGGAGGCTTGACAGCACGGGGCTTCAGAAAAGTTGACTCTGCAGAGGTAGTAATAGGCACACGTGCTGAAACAGTCATAATGAAAAGTGATCCACATGTTTTCATTATAAAGTATTAGAGAAAGTTAGAGTTCTTTTAAAACCTACTGTCTCTGGACTTTTTCCACACAGCACTGTTGGAGAAAGGTATTCAGATTAAAAATAATTGAATATAAGTCTGTCACCAAGTGTCTCCAACAAAGATACAGAAAGCAATATTCAGCAATCAATGAAGGCATGAGAGCTGTATTAGGATGGCTCTTGAAATTAGTGAGGGTAAAAGAGATAGGTACCAACTTCTAAGTTGATGTCTTTCTTGAGTGGCATAGTAAGTAGATCATCTATTCAGTAGCGTTCGTATCAAAATAAGTTTATGCAGTTGTTCAAGGCTGTACAATTATATGTTCCCACAATTACAGTTATTTCAGAGCTCTTTTATGTAGTCTCCTTTCTGAGCCCAAATTTATGAATTTGGGGGACTAAAGATAAGGCTTTATAAGATGCTTTCTTTTGTGTGGTACACTGATTCTGTCCCTCTTGACTGACAGCTGCTGCTGTTAAGTCACTTCAGTTGTGTCTGACTTTGTGCGACCCCATAGATGGCAGCCCACCAGGCTCCCTCATCCCTCGGATTCTCCAGGCAAGAACACTGGAGTGGGTTGCCATTTCCTTCTCCAATGCATGAAAGTGAAAAGTGAAAGTGAAGTCACTCAGTTGTGTCCGACTGTTTGCGACCCCATGGACCGCGCCCACCAGGCTCCTCCATCCATGGGATTTTCCAGGCAAGAGTACTGGAGTGGGTTGCCACTGACAGCAGAAAAACAAATATAAAAAATCAGAGAGACTAGAATAAATTTAAAAATAATTCATTTCATTTATTAAGAAAACAATGTTTTAATGCTGATGTGGCCTATGCTATGAGTTGGAAATTAATGTAGGTAAAATTGTGATGCCAGGCATGCTTTATTCCTAAAATGTTGAAGCTAGTGAGAATATGGTAAATTATTTACTCCAGAGGATTAATCATTATTTTTTGTTCTAGCACACAACATTTTCAAAATACAGGCTGGAGCATACTCTGCCACTTCAGGCCAAAAGTGAGATCTGTGGGTCAGTTCTCTCATGTGCTGGTGGCCCAAAATCATTGGAAGGAGGACAGAGCAACATGTTATATAGTTCTCTGGATCTCTGGATCTAACATAAAGTAAGTTTTCAATAACTGCTGATTGATATAGCTAATGGTACTTTTTCTTTACATTCATGGGAAGAAAGGAATGAGCTATCAGGGTAGAAGAAGATTCCATACCACTTTTTTTTGTCTACAGTTAAAGTCAGAAAATGCTGCAACATAACTATATTATGGTGAAGACATTGGTCTGAACACACATTATGAGATAATGTTTTGTAAAGTACTAAAGCAAAAAAAAAAAAGGAATGAGATAAATGCCAAGGGGAAGAAGTAAGAAGAAACTATGACTTAATAATTTGATTAGAAACTGGAGAGCTCAGGTTGCTTATTGTTGTTTCTTTATAGCAAACATGTTTTTATTTGGATTTAATAAACTGAAAAGGAGAGGTCACAACATTTCTTAAAATTTAGCTAGCAATCATGATCTCTATATTAAATGTCAAGGGCACAGAAAGAGATTAACTGAGCAGAAGAACCAAGGTATTGTGGCAGAGTAAAATTCTCTCCAATAAAAAATGGATAGCAGAGATGGGAAAAAAATTATAGAGAGACTCTGTATTGAAGCTAAAGAGGTGAATGTCATCTTACCCGTTGCTGGCTGAAATCTTGATGGAGATACCTGATCATGCTCCTCCATTAATTGCTTCAGTTTTTTAGAATGGACTTTCCCCAAATAGTGAGACTGAGCAACAACTGAGGAGCTAAAAACCATGTGGCAGAGACCACAAAATTTGTTTCTGTCCACTACTTCACTTCTATGCTCCTGAAATAAGCACAATCTTGTTAGAAAGATTCAATAACTAAGTTTTGAATAACAACACCAACATAGGCCACTCACCTGAAAACTCCTCACATCCATCTTCATTTTCTTACCAGGCACTTCATTTTGTTCCCCAGGCATTTGAAAATAAAACCTAACATTTTGAGCATGTTTTTCACTCTGGAAAAGATACAATATGACTTTGTTTATTCAGCAACAGAGGCACCTCAAATTTATACCTCTTTGACTCTGAGGACAGCATATTTAGTGTGTACCTAGTTTATAAAAAGGTTTTGCATGCTTTCAAGGCCCTAAATCTCAGTTAAAATGAAAATAACACTACAATTTAGAGACCAATAACTTTTAGTTTTTGACAGAAACTCCTGCTGCTGTTGCGGCTAAGTCACTTCAGTCGTGTCCAACTCTGTGCGACCCCATAGATGGCAGCCCACCAGGCTCCTGTGTCCCTGGGATTCTCCAGGCAAGAACACTGGAGTGGGTTTCCATTTCCTTCTCCAATGCATGAAAGTGAAAGGTGAAAGGGAAGTCGCTCAGTTGTGTCTGACTCTTCGCGACCCCATGGACTTCAGCCTACCAGGCTCCTCTGTCCATGGGATTTTCCAGGCAAGAGTACTGGAGTGGGGTGCCATTGCTTTCTCCGCAGAAACTCCTAGTTTTTGTCTAATATCAAATTTTTCTTCTTCCTTAGTTACACATCTTAGGCAATACACCCAGCTAAAAGACTGCATATTCCAGCTTCCCTTTCAGCAAGATGTAACCATGTGACTATATTCTAGCCAATAAGATGTAATCTGAAATGTTGGGTAGAACTTCTGGAAGTCTCCTAACAGAATGGGGGATGAACTCGTCTCATCTTCTTCTCTCCTCCTTCTGGAATTAAGATGTAAAGGTCATCTAGGACAATGGGGGCTCTTGAGGACAGAGGCTAGTTCATCTGAATAGAAAGACAGAAAAGGCCTAGATCTCTGATAGTGTTATGAAGCTGTCACATCAACCCTGTATTGCTTACCTCTCAAATTCTTTTCTGTGAGGAAATTAACCTTTCTAGGTTAAGCATATTAAAAAAAAATCTCTGAACACATATATAACAAAATACATAATAACCAAAATGTTGATGTCAATAGAAGGGACACATTAACATGCCTGAGCACATACTGTGAGGCAATTACTCTATCTACAGCATTTTAAATTGTGAAGTGTGTGCAGGAATGTAGCTGAAGTACATATCCACTGCCCAGTTGTAATAGATTTTAACATTTTTCTCTATTTCTTTCAGATTTCCTTTTCAAAAGAGGTAAAATTTTACACAAGAAGTCCTAGCTCCTCATTTCAACAATCGCTTCCTCCTTGGTCTCTCCCCAGTAGGTAACTACTATCTTAAAGTTGTTTTGTATCACTTCCTCTTACTCTTTCACCAGATATACATGTACCTATAAACAGTAATATGTACTTTTGTCATTTAAAATTTTTTATGAAAACGGAATCAGCCTATTCCTATCCTTTCAACTTTTTATAACTCAACATTATATAAGATTTGCCAATATTGATACATATGGCTCTAGTTCATTCATATTACATGCTGCATAACATTCTACTCCATATGCTACCCATCAAATCCCCTAATGAAGGCAGTTATGTTTCTGATTATTTTCTTATTACAAACATCTCTGTGCTGAACATATGTAAACGTATCTCCTAATATAATGGCCAAGAGTTTCTTTAAAAGTAGATACATAGATATGGACTATCTGGCGTATATGAGGGTTTTCAGCTTTAACAGGTACTATAAAGTTTATCTCCAAAGATGCTGAAGCAGTTTACAACTCCAAATGTAGCACGTGTGAGTGTTTTTGACTTCCTATAGTTTCTTAAGTGTTAAGTGCTATTACGTTTTAATTTTTGTGAGTATGATGGTTTTGATAAGATAGTTCATTATCATTTTAACCTGAACTTCCCATATGATCACCTCTGAAGTTAAGTATCTCTACTCTAGCCTGTTCATATCGTTTTCCCATTTTTCTATTGGGTTGTTCCTTGTTTTGATATATAGTTCTTTATATAGTCCAGATACTAATCCTTTGTTAGTTATTGGAATATAAATACCATTCAATCTATGGCTTGTCTTTTAACTTTATAATGAGTTATCTGTCATATAAATTCCCCTATCAAGTATCACGATATATTTTAAAGCTACAGTAATAAGGTGAAATTATTTTAGAGACAGGCAAACAGAGTAATATGATAAAACATAATAAGAGAATAAAGTATATATGAAAAGTAGTTTATGATAGAGATGCCACTACAAATCAGTGGGGCAAAAATGAACTGTTAAATAACTAGTGCTGGAACACCTACTATCTGTATGGAAAACAATGTTATCACCTTGCATATATGAAAATAAATACCAGATGGATCACACACATTAACCCAAGAAATAAAATTTTTAACAATATTAGAAAAGAATAGAAGGAAATATTTATCTGGCAAAAATACAGAGAATGGTTTCTTAAACATGTATAAACATAAATACAAAACGAAATATTAATAAGTGCAACCTTATTAAAATTCAAAAATTTTGCAGTACTATCTTATATTACATGCACAATAAATACTATGCTGAGATAGTGTGACAATATTAACCAAGCTGTATATTAAAGAGAGAAAAAAAATCATCTTTACAAGTAGGATATCTGTAAGGAAGTGCTTTCAAATATAGTTTGAAAGTCATGTATAGTTTGAGTTGGTTATTTAACAAGCTTAAGCACTAAACTTATGCACTAGAATTTAAATAAAAAATATGCTATAACATTATATAACATAATGCTTTATAGTCATTAAACTATTATAGAAAAGTAAAAAGATGTAATGATAGGACAAAGTGTTCAGAATATGTTCTTATATGAAAAAGCAAGGGCAAAACAACATATACAATTCTCTTTTGTAAAAATGTATATGGGTTTAGAAAGCCTACTGGAATCATATAAGCTAAAGAGAAGTTAATTAAATGATGCTTACCCACAAGTGACAGACTTATGATTGATTCACATTTTCTCATAATTTTGTACATTTTCTACACTGAATAGTAAGTACTTCATAAGCCCATAAAAGCTATTTTTCAAATTTAAATTCAAATGGTTCCAACCATGGTTATCACAGAGCTCCTTTATTATGTGTTTCTCTTTATTAACTCTTTGAGCTTTGGGGTGCCAGGATGTGCTAGGCACACTCAAATGTTTGATTTCATTTAATTTTCACAAGAATAGTAAGAGAGATTTTAGCTTCCATTTTGCAGTCTGAAGAAACATGCTCAGAGAGGTAAAGTGACTTGGCCAGGGTTACACAACAATGGCTTGAACCTGGTTGAGGTGGTTTACTCAGTAAGTCATGTCTGACTCTTGCAAACCCATGGGCTGTAGCTTGCCATGCTCCTCTGTTCATGGGATTCTCCAGGCAAGAATACTGGAGTGGGTTGCCATTTCTTTCTCCAGGGGATTTTGCCAACCCAGGAATCGAACCCAGGTCTCCTGCATTGCAGGCAGATTCTTTACCGACTGAGTGAACCTAGGTCCTCTCAATCCACAGCCAACACAATCTCACCATCTATAATTATAGTATTAATAGTTGAATCCAAATCAACATAAGGACTGAGATATAATTGCCAATAAGATTAGTACTGGGCAAAACAAGATCAGGTGTTTCTAGTCTTTAAAGTAGAACTGGCATTATATTTCTTTTAAGTAAATGTATCTGGTACTTTTGTTAATACAGATATCACAAATGACAAAAAATCCAATAGTTGATAACATGATGTAGAAATGGGAGACAACACTAAATGAAAGGAAAGAACACGAGATATGAAATCAGAGGAGATCGTCTTTAAGCTTAGTAATGCCAAGATTAGCTATGGTTAATCACTATTCCTCTGGGTTTCAGCTTTCTAATCAATAAGCTAAAGAAGTAAGAAAATTAAATATTCCTTCTTTTAGCTCTAGAATTCTATGGTATTGGGCTTAAAAATATGTAGTTAAATCAAGTGCAAGACTAGTTCATTTTGTTTTTATCCTTCATTTACTGTAAAGGAAAATTCTGGAGTTCAGTGAGATCCCTTGATTCACATTAATAGTTTCCTATTCAAGCCTTATAAAACTTTCCTTACATTTACTACAAGGACATGAAGTATACAGTGACTTGATAGATAGAAATGGAGGCAGAATGATGTGAAGAAAATAAAATATGCTTTGGAGTCAAAAGGGACTGAGTTTAAACCCAAATTTCCCAAACTTAAGCTGGTAAATGACTGTTCCTCACTGAGCCAGGCTCTTCATCTATCAGAGGGAAATAATACACAGGATTCTCATAAGTATCAAAACCAGATAACATATGAAGTTTATCTGCTGCATTTAAAAATCTATTTTATACTCCATTCCCATTGTTTTTAACCTACCTCATAATGTGAAATCCTTTGTGATTCAAACTGAAACACCACTCCACATATATTACAAAAATTATCTGCAAAAAGTTCAGTCTTTTCCTGTTCATTCCAAGTCATATCTATGAATACAATAAAGGGAAATGAGACATATATCACATCAATGAATAGTTAGAATACATATCGTTTCATGAGATGAGATGAGATTAAGTCGCTCAAGTTGTGTCCGACTCTTTGCGACCCCGTGGACTGTAGCCCACCAGGCTCCTTTTTCCATGGGATTTTCCACGCAAGAATACTGGAGTGGGTTGCCATTTCCTTCTCCAGGGGATCTTCCCAACCCAGGGATCGAACTCAGGGATCGAACACCACTTCAAATCTGAGTCCTTGTGAGGTCACAGTAAAAGCATTTTGCTTATTGAGTATGCAATTTAATACGAGCATAATAAGTATGCCTCTAATGTAGGATATAGCAAGAGTTATTTAATATGATAAGTCTGTGTGATTTTTAGGTAACATTGGAGCCATAGCTCCAGATAAGTGACTGTTTTATAACAAAGTCTTTTTAACGATTACATGGGTACTTGTGCATGCATGCTCAATCAGTCATGTCTGACTCTTTGCGACCCCATGGACTGTATCACAGCCTCCTCTGTCCATGGAATTTTCCAGGCAAGAATACTGGAGTGGGGTGCCATTTCCTACTTCACGGGATCTTCCTGACCCAGAGATCGAAACCTGTCTTCGGCATCTCCTGCATTGGCAGGCAGATTTTCTTTTTTTTATCACTATGCCACATGTAAAACACAAAATTCCAAGGGTTGGTTTCTTAATCCTGCCTTTCATTACTGGTGCCCCAAATCATTTTATGAAGCTTACGAAGTTACTGGTACCCCCATAACTTCCCTGGTGGCTCAGTGGTAAAGAATCCATTTTTCAATGCAGGAGGGGGGGTTTGATCCCTGGGTCGGGAAGATCCCCTGGAGAAGGAAATGGCAACCCACTCCAGTATTCTTGCCTGGAAAATCCCATGGACAGAGGAGCCTGGTGGGCTACAGTCCACAGGGTCGCAAAGACTTGAAAAAGTTGGACAAGACTGAGCAACTGAGCACTCACATACATAATCCTTAAAAAGGCATTGTTATAATACTGTCACTTATCTGGAGCTATGGCTCCAATATTATCATATTTCCCTGGTGGCTCATACGGTAAAGAATCTGCCTGCAATGTAGGAGACTCGGGTTTGATCCCTGGGTTGGGAAGATCCCCTGGAGAAGGGAACAGCAACCCACTCCAGTATTCTTGCCTGGAGAATTCCATGGACAGAGGAGCCTGGTGGGGTACAGTCCATGGGATCGCAAAGAGTCAGACACAACTGAGCAACTAACACAAAAATCACACGGAACCACAGAAAAACTTTGTCCATAGTAGGCAAACATTTTCCATTGTTATACAAACACTGGCACACTCATTTGGCCAAACAAGTCTCACACAAGCCCCCAAAGTATTATTAATAAACATCCACAAATTATGCTACATTTTTCACTGTAATAACACAAGTCAAAAATTTCTGTATTTACACTTGAGGTCCACATTTCAGTCTAAGCTTCCTAACAGCTACAATGTATTCTGCCAAAATTTATTAGTGTATCTACAAGGTATAAATCAAATTTTTGCTTGCTGTTTGGCTATTTAAATGAATAAGCCAATACTACACATACTTTCATGGTGAAATGCCCATGACATTGTAGAACAATAAATATAATACATTCATTTCCAACACTAAGAAAAATTAAATATACATCACATATAAATATGTGGAAAGATATAAATTAAATTTAAAAATGATTAACTTTGGGAAGGATGAAAGGGAGAAAATGTAACATTGTAATTTCTGTACAACTGTTTTAATTTTTGCAAGAAGTATGTAGGACTTTCTATTTAAAAACCTTTAAAAGTATTTATTTTAAAAGTTATATTGGATATCTTCAACTGAGCTTTAGTTTTCAGTACCAGTGTATGGACTAAAAAGGCTTACTTAAAGTCCATGTTCAAGATAATAATAATTGTAACAAGGAACATGTCAAAACCAAGTTGAACAGTTATAAATTTATGCCTATAATGTATAGTATCCCCTCTGAATTATTTTTAGGTTGTTCTAAAATATATCATTTCTCTAATTTTGACTGTAAAGTCAGCAAGGTAAAGAGTTAAATATATTTCAGGACTTCCCTTAACTACTATATGCAATGAGCACAGTGATAAGATCTTGAACTTCCTATTAAAATTTGTAATAATAAGCAAATATTATCATTTGGTGACAACATAACTTGTTAAAGAGGGGAAGTTTCCATTAAGAAGGCAAAAGGAAACTACAAATTTAGAGGTTCAAGAATTCCTAAGATTTAACATTCACTTCTTTCCTAGATCAAACTTTAATTCCAGATTTCCCTGCTTCTAATAGTCAAGGGTTGATACTGACAGTCAAGTTGGGAAATATGAAGGCTGAGTTTTTTAAACATAGTCTTTCATTATTGGTGACCCAAATCATTTCCACGAAGCCCATGAAATTACTGGTACCCCTACAACTTTTCCTTTAGAATGGTATTGCCTAAACTTACTGCCTTTGACTCATTTTCTCAAACAAGTTCTTGGTCTGTATTTCTTTATTAAATGGTATGATATTCCAGACTCAAAATCTCAGCCATTATTCGCCACAGCAAATCACTGTTTCTTGTCCATTCTAACTCATAATGTTATTTGATATCCATCTCTTCCTTTAAATTTCCGATAACACTACCCGAGTGCAGGCCTTCAATGTCTTGGGCATCATTAAGATTTATTGTTATTTACTGAGGTTAGTTTCAAAATACTATGGTACACATTTTGGAAAAAGATAAGGAAAAAAAAGAGTACTTATTGATGGCCTCTGTGTGTGTGTAAACAAGATAATAGCTTACTGTTTTAGTCCTTAAAACAAATCTGTGAAGTAAGTGTTATTTCCCAAATTCTGAAGGTTAGGAAATTAGGATTCACTGAAATCAAGAAAACTTATCACATGCGTTATTCCCTGGAGCTGGAATTTAACCTTATCTTGACCTTTTCCATTATACATACAGAACTGTCCCACATGTTGGAAATGATGCAGCAAGTGAATAACTATTAATTTCAAGAAATTTACAATTTATCAGGGAAGATGTGTATAGAAAGAACTATGATCCAAAGATCAAAATGTCATAAGTGATATAAGACATAAGGTACAATGTATTCCCGCTGAGAAGTTTGGGGAAAGCTTTCTAGAGGAAAACAGGCTTTGAACTTAGCTTTAAACAATGTATAAAATTCAGATAGAAGAGTGGAATAAAGGTGCTCCGGGGGGGGGGGTCAAGAATATGATTTCATATTTCAAATATTTTGTTGTTCAGTTGCTCAGTCGGGTCCAACTCTGCGACCCCATGGACTTTAGCACACCAGGCTTCCGAGTCCTTCACTATCTCCCAGAGATTGCGCAAACTCATGTCCATTGAGTCGGTGACGCCGTCCAACAATTTCATCCTCTACTGCTCCCTTCTCTTGCCCTCAATCTTTCCCAACATCATCGCATCAGGTGGTCACACTATTGGAGCTTAAGCATCAATCCTTCCAATAAATATTCAGGGTTGATTTCATTTAGAGTTGACTGGTTTGATCTCCTGGCTGTCCAAGGAACTCTCAGGAGTCTTCTCCAGCACCACAGTTTGAAAGCATCAATTCTTTGGCCTTCAGCCTTCTTTACGGTCCAACTCTCACATCCAAACATGACTGCAGAAAAACATAGCTTGGACTAGATGAACCCTTGTTGGCAGTGATGTCTCTGCTTTTTAGTAAGCTGTCTAGGTTTGTCATAGCTTTTCTTCCAAGGAGCAAGCATCTTTTACTTTCATGGCTGCAGTCACCATCCACAGTGATTTTGAAGCTCAAGAAAATAAAATCTGTCACCGTTCCCATTTTTCCCCATCTATTTGCTATTAAGTGATGGGACGACTGGATGCCATGATCTTGGTTTTTTGAACGTTGAGTTTTAAGCCAGCTTTCTCAGTCTCCTCTTTCACCTTCATCAAGAGGCTCTTTAGTTCCTCTTTGCTTTCCTGCCATTAACGTGGTGTCATTAGCATATCTGAGGTTATTGATATTTCTCCTGGCGATCTTGATTCCAGCTTGAGCTTCATCCAGCCCAGCATTTCACATGATGTACACTGCATATAAGTTAAATAAGCAGGGTGACAAAATACAGCCTTGACGTATTCCTTTCCCATTTTGGAACCAGTCCTTTGTTTCATGTCTGGTTCTAACTGTTGCTTCTTGACCTGCATACTGGTTTCTCAGAAGGCAGGTAAGGTGGTCTGGTATACCCATCTCTTTCACATTTTCCAGTTTGTTGTGATCCACATAGTCAAAGGCTTTTGTGTAGTCAATAAAGCAGATGTTTTTCTGGAATCACTTTGCTACTTCTATTATCCAACAGATGTTAACAATTTGATCTCTGGTTGCTCTGCCTTTCTAAATTCAGCTTGAATATCTGGAAGTTCCAGTTCATGTACTATTGAAGCCCACCTTGAAGGATTTTGAGCATTACCATGCTAGCATGTGAAATGAGGGCAATTGTGTGGTCATTTGGACATTCTTTGAAATATTTTAGGATGTTTCAAATCCTAAAAGATTATGATATTAAAGTATTGCAATATTCTATATGCCAGCAAATTTGGAAAACTCAGCAGTGGCTACAGGACTGGAAAAGGTCAGTTTTCATTCTAATCTCAAAGAAGGTCAATGCCAAAGAATGTTCAAACTACTGCACAACTGGGCTCATTTCAGATGCTAGCAAGGTAATGCTCAAACTCCTTCAAGCTAGGCTTCAATAGTACGTGAATCAGCAAACTGCAGATGTATAAGCTAGATGTAGAAAAAGCAGAGGAACCAGAGATCATATGGACAATGTCCGCTGGATCATAGAAAAAGGAAGGGAATTTCAGAAAAAAATCCGCTTCTGCTTCATTGACTACTTTAAAGACTTTGACTGTGTGGATCACAACAAATTGTAGAAAACTCTGAAAGAGATGGGCATACCAGACCACCTGACCTGCCTCCTGTGAAACCTGTATGCAGGTCAAGAAGCAACAGTTAGAACTGGACATGGAACAATGGACTGGTTCCAAATAGGAAAAGGAGTACTTGAAGGTTGTATTTTGTTACCCTGCTTACTTAACTTATATGCAGAGTACATGATGTGAAATTCTGGGCTGGATGAAGCTCAAGCTGGATTCAAGATTGGCAGGAGAAATATTAATAACCTCAGATATGCAGATGACACCATCCTAATGGCAGAAAACAAAGAGGAACTAAAGAGTTTCTTGATGAAAGTGAAAGAGGAGACTGAAAAAGTGGCTTAAAACTCAACATTCAAAAAACAAAGATCATGACATACAGTCCCATGACTTCATGGCAAATAGATGGGGAAAAATGGAGACAGTGAAAGATTTTATTTTCTTGAGCTCCAAAATCACTGTGGACAGTGACTGCAGCCATGAAAGTAAAAGACACTTGCTCCTTGGAAGAAAAGCTATGACAAATCTAGATAGCTAATTAAAAAGCAGAGACACTTAGTCATGTCCAACTCTGCGATTCTATGAACTACACAGTCCATGGAATTCTCAAGGCCAGAATACTTGAGAGTGGGTAGCCTTTCCCTTCTCCCGGGGATCTTCCAAACCCAGGGACTGAGCCCAGTTCTCCCAAATTGCAGGTGGATTCTTTACCAGCTGAGCCACAAGAGATTCATTTTGATGTATGGGAAAACCAATAGAATACTGTAATTAGCCTCCAATTAAAATAAATTTATATTAAAAATAATAAACAAAAAGCAGAGACATCACTTTGCTGACAAAAGTCCATATAGTTCAAACTATGGTTTTTCCAGTAGTCATGTATGGATGTGAGAGTTGGACCATAAAGTACACTGAGCAGCAAAGAACTGATGCTTTCAAACTCTGTGCTGGAGAAGACTCCTGAGAGTCCCTTGGACAGCCAGGAGAGCAAACTAGTCAATCCTAAAGGAAATCAACCCTGAATATTCATTGGAAGGACTGATGCTGAAGCTGAAGCTCCGATACATTGGCCACCTGATGTGAACAGCTGACTCACTGGAAAAGATCCTGATTTGGGGAAAGATTGAACGCAGGAGGAGATGGGGGCAGCAGAGGATGAGATGGTTGGATGGCATCACCAACTCAATGGACATGAGTTTGAGCAAACTCTGGGAGACAGTGAAGAACAGGGAAGCCTGGCATGCGCAGTCCATGGAGTCGTGAAGAGTCAAATACAACTGAGCAACTGAACAACAACAAGGATATGAAGGACAACAATTCAAAGCTTGGAATGAGGCTAACTCATAAATGGCTTCATTAAGGCATTTAGACTTAATTCTGCATTCAACAAGGGAAAAGAAGTGACTTAAAATAGGGCTATGAGTTAGGAATCAGTCGCAGGCAAAAGGTCATGAAGTTAAACCAGAAGTGGGCAGTAGGCATAGAAAGGAAGAAGCGAATATAAGAGGTGCATGTAAGCTAAGTCGCATATGACTTTTTGTGACCCCATGGACTGTAGCCACAGCCTTGTCTAACTCAATGAAACCGTGAGCCATGCCATGTAGGCCACCCAAGATGGATGGGTCGTGGTGGAGAGTTCTGATAAAATGTGTTCTACTGGAGAAGGGAATGGCAAACCACTTCAGTATTCTTGACTTGAGAACCCCATGAACAGTATGAAAAGGCAAAAAGGTATGACACTGAAAGATAACCTCCCCAGGTTGGTAGGTGTCTGATATGTTACTGGAGGAGAGTGGAGAAATAACTCCAGAAAGATAGAGCCAAAGCAAAAACAACACCCAGTTGTGGATGTGACTGGTTATGGAAGTAAAGTCTGATGCTGTAAAGAACAATATTGCATAGGAACCCGGAATGTTAGGTCCATGAATCGAGGTGAACTGGAACTGGTCAAACAGGAGATGGCAAGAGAGAACATCGACATTTTAGGAATCAGTGAGCTAAAATGGACTGGTATCAGTGAATTTAACTCAGATGACCATTATATCTACTACTGTGGGTAAGAATCCCTTAGAAGAAATGGAGCAGCCATCACAGTCAACAAAAGAGTCCAAAATGCAGTTCTTGGGTGCAATCTCAAAAACAGCAGAATGATCTCTGCTCGTTTCCAAGGCAAACTTTCAATATTACAGTAATCCAAGTCTATGCCTCAACCAGTAATGCTGAAGAAGCTGAAGCTGAACAGTTCTATGAAGACCTACAAGATCTTCTAGAACTAACATCCAAAAGAGATGTCCTTTTCATTATAGGGGACTGGAATGCAAAAGTAGAAACTCAAGAGATACTTGGAGTAACAGGCAAATTTGGCCTTGGAGTACAAAATGAAGCAGGGCAAAGGCTAATAGAGTTTTGCCAAAAGAACACACTGGTCATAGCAAATGCCCTCTTCCAACAACATAAGAGAAGACTCTACACATGGACATCACCAGATGGTCAATACCAAAATCAGATTGATTATATTCTTTGCAGCCAAAGATGGAGAAGCTCTATACAGTCAGCAAAAACAAGACTGGGAGTTGACTGTGGCTCAGATCATGAGCTTTTTATTGCCAAATTCAGACTTAAATTGAAGAAAGTAGGGAAAACCACCAGACCATTCAGGTATGACCTAAATCAAATTCCCTTACAACTATACAGTGGAAGTGACAGATTCAAGGGATTAGCTGTGACAGAGTGCCTGAAGAACTATGGATGGAGGTTCATGACATTGTATAGGAGGCAGTGATCAAGACCATCCCCATGGAAAAGAAATGCAAACAGGCAAAATGGTTGTCTAAGCAGGCCTTGCAAACAGCTCTGAAAAGAAGAGAAGCAAAAAGCAAAGGAGAAAAGGAAAGATATACCCAGCTGAATGCAGAGTTCCAAAGAATAGCAAGGAGAGATAAGCCTTCCTCAGTAATCAATGCAAAGAAATAGAGGAAAACAATAGAATGGGAAAGACTAGAAATCTCTTCAAGAAAATCTGAGACACCAAGGGAAAATTTCATGCAAAGATGGGCACAATAAAGGACAGAAATGGTAGGGACCTAACAGAAGTAGAAGATATTAAGAAGAGGTGGAGATAATACACAGAAGAACTATACAAAAGAGATCTTCACGATCCAGATAACCACGATGGTGTGATCACTCACGTAGAGCCAGACATCCTGAAATGCAAATTCCAGTGGGCCTTAGGAAGCATCACTATGAACAAAGCTAATGAAGGTGATGGAATTCCAGTTGAGCTATTTCAAATCCTAAAAGATTATGCTGTGAAAGTGCTGCACTCAATATGCCAGCACATTTGGAAAACTCAGCAGTGGCCACAGGACTGGAAAAGATCAGTTTTCATTCCAATCCCAAAGAAAGGCAATGCCAAAGAATGCTCAAACTATTACACAATTGCACTCATCTCACAGGCTAGCAAAGTAATGCTCAAAATTCCAAGCGAGGCTTCAACAGTATATGAACTGTGAACTTCCAGATGTTCAAGCTGGATTTAGAAAAGGCAGAGGAACTAGAGATTTAATTGCCAACATCCATTGGATCATTAAAAAAGCAAGAGAGTTCCAGTAAAACATCTACTTCTGCTTTTCTGACTTCGCCAAATCCTTTCACTGTGTGGATCACAAAAAACTGTGGAAAATTCTTCGAGATGGGAATCCCAGACCACCTACCCTGCCTCTTGAGAAACCTGTATGCAGGCCAAGAAGCAACAGTTAGAACCAGACATGGAACAACAGACTGGTTCCAAATAGGAAAAGGAGTACGTCAAGGTTGTATATTGTCTCTGTGCTCATTTAACTTATATACAGTGTACATCATGAGAAACGCTGGGCTGGATGAAGAACAAGCTGGAGTTAAGCTTGCTGGGAGAAATATCAGTAACCTCAGATACTCAGATGACATCATCCTTATGGCAGAAAGTGAAGAACTAAAGAGCCTCTTGATGAAAGTGAAAGAGGAGTGTGAAAAAGTTGGCTTAAAACTCAACATTCAGAAAACTAAGATCATGGCATCTGGTCCTATCACTTCATGGCAAATAGATGGGGAAACAATGGAAACAGTGACAGAATTTATTTTTGGGGGGCTCCAAAATCACTGCAGATGGGGACTGCAACCACGAAATTAAAAGACACTTATTCCTTGGAAGAAAAGCTATGACCAACCTAGACAGCATATTGAAAAGCAGAGACTAATTTGCCAACAAAGGTCTGTCTAGTCAAAGCTATGGTTTTTCCAGTAGTCATGTATGGATATGAGAGTTGGACTATAAAGAAAGCTGAGCACCGAATCGATGTTTTTAACTGTGGTGTTGGAGAAGTCTCTTGAGAGTCCCTTGGACTGCAAGGAGATCAAGCCAGCCAACCCTAAAGAAATCAGCCCTGAATATTCATTGGAAGGACTGATGCTGAAGCTCCAGTACTTTGGCCACCTGATGCAAAGAACTGACTCCTTGGAAAAGACCCTGATGCTGGGAAAGATTGAAGGCAGGAGGAGAAGGGGATGGCAGAGAATGAGATGGTTGGATGGCATCACCAACTCGATGGACCTGAGTTTGAGCAAGTTCTGGGAGTTTGTTGATGGACAGGGAAGCCTGGCGTTCTGCAGTGCATCGGGTTGCAGAGTCGGACACAACTGAGCGACTGAACTGAACTGAACTGAACTGGACTGTAGTCTGCCAGGCTCCTCTGTTCACTGGACTCCCCAGGCAAGAGTACTGATGTGGGCTGCCATGTTCTCCAGGGGATCTTCCTGACCCAGGAATCAAACCTGCATCTCTCATGTCTCCTGCATTGGCAGGTGTGTTCTTTACCACTAGAACCACCCACATCTATGGGAAACTAAAGGGTATTATAGCCTGAGCTTAAAACTTGCCATGAATATGATAAGCCTTTAGATCTATTGCATTTAAACTTAAGTGATGCTGTTGCTGATGCAGGATGTAGACCTCTGACCTTTTATCCAATTCATTCACCTACAATTACTTGTCAAAAGCAAATTCTCCTTTTGGGTATAATATAATGAATATGTTAACTTTAGTGAATCAAAAATTAAAACACAAAAAAATCTAAAATTCAAAAAGAAGACATCAGAGTGATGTTGCATATTAGAGTGTACTTAAAAGGTGTACTTAAATAGCACACTTTCCTAATTCAAAGATGATTAAATCTACATTCAACATTTCAGAAACAAACCTTCAGGTAAGAATCATTGTGAATCAGGGTTTCACATCAAATTCACAGGCACAGCTTCAAAATCAAACATGCTGAATCAAAATAAAGCTGTCTGTGGGTGGTCCCATCCACCCACAAGCCATTCTCATGATCAACCATGCTCAAGAGGACAGGCTCAGATCCTTACCCATAATGACTGTACAATATCTTTTTAGTAAATAAGATGATTTATACAAAGGTTTGTCATCTAGAATACTTATCAAGCTAACAGAGTTGTAGTGTAACATGAAGAGATTTTTTTTAATGAAGGAAGGAAGAGGGAGGGAGGAAATAAAAAGAAAATATTCTTTGGCACTACTTCAAATCTATTTAAATCTCCAGGATTGAGGACCAAGAATCTGTGTTCGTAAATAGGATCCCTAAGTAATATCTTTAAACAGCCAACCTAGTGATCCTTGTTGAGTCTTCCACCAAGGTAGTTCTCAACCCAGGCTGCACATTATAATCACCTTGGTTGTTTTCAGAACACACTAATGCCCAGGCTTCATCCCAGACCAATTAACTCAAATATCTGGGAGTGGTTCCCGGCCATAGTTTTGTTTTTTCAAAGCTTTGTGTGTGACTCTGTTGTACAGTGAAGGTTGAGAATCACTGCTATCTTTTTTAGCAGCCTAATTTTTACTTCTTTTTGTTGAACTGAAATCTGTTTTCCTACAGTAGGGGTTCTCAAACTTTAGTATGCTATCAGAATCACTTGGAAAGCTTGTTTAAAGAGGTTGTTGGACCCCATTCTAGGATTTCTGGTTCCATAGTCCCAGGATAGGGGGCTCAAGAATGTACATTTTGAAAAAGTTCCCTGGTGATGCTGATGCTGCTGGTCCGGGGACCACACTTGGAGAATAGTCCTAGCTCTATCCCTTGAAGTCACTGGAAGCACACGCTCTCTTCTTAAATAGTTTTCGAGAGCCATAACATCTTTATTCTTTCCCTTCCTCTTGAGCCTCTTTGTGAGTTGACCCCAGTTCTGTCACGCAGCATGATTTGTAGATCTCTAACTAGTTGGACTAAATCCATGTTATTCATAAAGTGTAACACAAACACTCAGAACAAACTAATAAAATGAAATCACCTTAATCTTCTAAACTGTGGTAACAAAAAACCCACAAAACATAAATTTTACCACCTTAATCATTCTTCAGTGTACAGTTCACTAATATTAAGTATATTCTGCTTCTTATTTTGAATATTTCTTCTAGTAGTTCAGCCTAATATTGCTTTACCATCTTTGGGTGGTCGAATCATACTGTTAACTCATGCTAATTTTTTACTAAAATACAAACTTCTTTTCCATCTGAAAGTGAATAACCTCTGTACCTCCAGGACATAGTTATACAGATAGGAATTTTTCTGGACCCCCAAACAGATCCTGTATACATTCAGATTTATCTCAGGAGGATTGTGGAAGGTGGCTTTTTACTGAGGGAAATTATAAATGATAGGGTATTGTTTTTCAGAGGTCATGCCATACTACCAATTCTGCTCAAGCTGCATTTCCCCTAAATCTGACACGAATGTAATGATATCTACTTTCTAAAGGTGCTATGTGAGGCTTGGAGAAGTCAAGCAATTGTCACAAAGTCACACAGCTAGTAAGTGTGAGTCAGGATTCAAACCTAAGTCTGCCCAAGATTTCCCTGAGAGCTGGCTCTTAAAAAGACCAAAGTCTTGAATGAGAAACTTCCTCTCTAGGTTTGGCATATATAAGAAACATATGTTTGATTCACACAGGATGCTAAATAAATATTCCTTTAGGCCCTGTTTTACCCTGATCCCCACTCCTTGAGACATGATTTTGGGACATCCAGAAAACAATGGCCTATAGCCAGCTCTGAAAATAGGAGAGAAAACTGGTGATAGTACAGATGTTTTTCAGAGGGAAGGCCAACTTCAGGAAGCAGATGTTAAATTAGGGGTCAGATGAGTAAATGACATTGGCTGTGAGGAAGATGGCTGAGAGAGGAACTAATGTTTACTGAACAATCACTACATGCCAGGAACTGAAGTGTTCTCTCAAAGAACCAGACTTCAAGAGCTGGTTCTGATAGGAAGCAGGACCAAGGTATAGGTGAAGAAACTTGGAGATTTCTATCTTCCTCTCTTTTCTTTTCTTCATTATACTCTCACCATGTCTTTTTTAAACTGGTTAGAATAGGAAACAAATGTATTTTTATTGGTTGATTGCTAAAATATGGGCTTATATAAAATTTTAATTCCAAAAGCAATAAGATTATAAAAAGCACTAGAAAGAGGGAGACTGAATTACGGACTTTACCCTGTGACTAACTAGCCATATAACTAAGAACATATCACAGACATATCATGTATCAGGTTATCATTTCTGTAATTTCTTTTGTACTTGACTATATCATGGGTTGATGGTCAAGGGAAAAGACTGTATTTTAGAATACATACAGAAGCAAAATTTTGGTGGGGTACTTACAGAAGGACCCAAATATCTTAGCTTTTTCCAAATAGTAAGCCTACCAGGAAAGCACAAAAGATGATTTGAAGTATTAAGCAGCTATTCAGTTCATACACACTTTATGGGTCTAAAACTTCAAAAGGTCCCAGTATTTCTTCCCCTAATCCTCCATTATTAGCATCTCCTTGTCTATGTCCTAACCCAAAAGCTGGTTCTTTCTCAAATATTTCTTGGCAATACACACATATTTCTGAGTATATGGTTTTAGTTATTATAGCTAGTGTCAGAAAGAAAACATCTTCTTAGCAAACTGAAGTATTATTTTAGTTATAATTTAGGTATAAGTGGCTCAGTTTTCAATTACAAAGAATACACCATATTCAAGGCAGATGGTCCTGCATCTTTCAATCTAATTTGGTTGGAGAGCAAGGATTAAAATATATATAGATTACATATTAGAATATCAAATGAAAAATACCGAATGCTGTGAAATGTGATTTCCTCTTTTGTATGCAGCAAATAAGATGCTTTAAACATAGATGGTAAACATCTCCCAGTTAATCTTAAGTATACTGTTTTAATATTCCTAACATAGCACTTCTGAGATGTTCTTCATTCCTTGACATATTTTGCCTGCTATCATAATCCTGGAAAAAATATGCATCAGTTCAGTCACTCAGTCACGTCCGACTCTTTGCGACCCCATGGACTGCAGCACACCAGGCTTCCCTATCCATTACCAACTCCCGGAGCCTGCTCAAACTCATGTCCATCGAGTGGGTGATGCCATCCAACCACCTCATCCTCTGTCGTCCCCTTCTACTCCTGCCCCCAATCCCTCCCAGCATCAGCGTCTTTTCCAATGAGTCAACTCTTTGCATCAGGTGGCCAAAGTATTGGAGCTTCAGCTTCAGCATCAGTCCTTCCAATGAATATTCAGGGTTGATTTCTTTTAAGATTGACTAGTTTGCTCCCCTGGCTGTCCAAGGGACTCTCAAGAGTCTTCTCCAACACCACATTTCAAAAGCATCAATTCTTTGGTACTCAGCTTTCTTTATAGTCCAACCCTCACATCCATACATGACTACTGGAAAAACCATAGCTTTGCAAGATTTATACTCTGAATCAAAGCACACCTTAGGGCAGATTGGTAGTGAGATGTTAATGATATATTGGTATACTCTCAAATATGGACTGGGATATAGTGTCTTTGAAGCATACAGGAATTTCTGATGCTGATACCATTTCTTTGTGTTATAACATAAAACAAAAGCAATGGGGAATAAAGAAGTACTCTCAAAAACTAGGTTCAATATGGGAAGAGAACCTAAGTCTGATAATGGAGTGAGAGCTTAAACTCATAGATATGGAAAAGATTAAGAATAACTTTTAAATATCTGTTTTTTCCAGAATCAGCAAGTTCTATAGAGTGTAGAAATACAGTCATGTGACAAAAGTTTCAGTTTGGGGCAATGAAAAAGTTTTGGACATGGATAGTGGTGCAGGTGGCATAACAACATGAATGCCACTGAATTGCACACTTGAAAATGCTCAAGATGGAAACCTTTATATTATGCATATGACAATAAAAAATAAAATATCGAAAAAATTCAAAGCTTCCTTCTTCTCCCTGAACTATGGCACAAAAGGCAGTTTACAATCTGCAGAGCCAACCTGTCACTCAAGAAACTTCATGAACAAGTAATAAACCTTTGTTTTGCTAGCAGTAGTGTGCCTGCATGCTAAGTCGCTTCAGTCGTGTCCAACTCTTTGTGACCCTATGGACGGTAGCCTGCCAGGCTCCTCTGTCCATGGGATTCTCCAGGTAAGAATAGTAGAGTGGACTGCCAGGCCCTCCTCCAGGGGAATCTTCCTGATCCAGGGATTGAACCCACGTCTCTTATGTCTTCTGCATCAGCAGATGGGTTCTTTACCATTAGTGCCACAAGTGTAGTGTAGTGTTAGTTGCTCAGTCGTGTCTGACTCTTTGTGACCCCATGGACTGAAGCCTGCCAGGTTCCTCTGTCCATGGGGTTCTCCAGGCAAAAATACTGGAGTGGGTTGGCATTCTCTTCTCCAGGGGATATTCCCAACCCAGGGACTGAATCCTGGTTTTCTGCATTGCAGGCAGATTCTTGACCCAAATGATCTTCTACTGAATAACATTTATGAAGGCTATTTTAAATGAAAGAGTGATTTTGTGACAAATTATAAATGGGATCTTATAAAAAAGAGTTCATGTATTTGATGCTCCTACAATTTTATTATATTTATGTATAGTTTAGCCTTTGGTTACAGAATGAATCAACCAATTTTCTATTAATGAATGTGCTTAATCTCTTTACTTCCTCCCTACAAGGAATGTTTACATGACTTTAGAAAATAAAACTTTTATAATAACTTAGAATGGGAGACAAAACCATGATGTACAGTACTAGGTAGTAGTAAAACAATAAGTAGTAGAGCATTGGGTAGTAGTAAAAAAAAAAAAGCAGCTTTTGAGTTGGTCAAACAGATTCAAATCCTATCTCTACCCATAACTATATAAACTTGAGAAAATTATTTAGTCACTCTGAGCCAGTTTTTTCATCGAGAGGTAATATATTTCTAGATGTGAATTATCTCAGGATATGAATATGAGATAAAATTTAAAAAATTTTAAATGTTTAATACACAAAGGCACTCAAAGTATGCTTGTTTACTATTCCAGGAGCTTTGAACCTTTTACTTAATATTATATATAATTGCTTTATTTCAGATCAGAGTAATTTGAGAGAGAATCTAGTCTAGAGTTTCTCAATCTTGGCACTAGTTTCACTTTGGGCCAGATAATTCATTGTTGTGAGAGGCTGTTCTATGCATTGTAGGATATTTCGCAGCATCCCTGGCCTCTACTCTAGAGAAGGAAATGGCACCCCACTCCAGTATCCTTGCCTGGAGAATCCCATGGACAGAGGGGCCTGGTAGGCTACAGTCCACAGGGTCACAAAGAGTCAGACACGACTGAGCGACTTCACTTTCTTTCTTTCCTTTCTGGCCTCTACTAACTATAATAGAATTTGGTAGCATTCCCCAGTTGTCACAACCAAAAATATCTCTAGATATTGCCACATGTCCCTTGTGGGGCAAAATTATCTCTAGTTTATAACTGATTTAGTCTAATGTCCTCATTTCAAAATGATGAAACTAAGGCCCAGGAAGATTATAGGAAATAAAGGACTGGAGAAGTTAATATTTTAAAGATATGATTCTAGATACAGGTGCATTTGGACCATGGACTTGAGCATTACTAAAATTCCCTGTGTTGACACAAATGTATGCAATTTAGATTGCACCAATATCTGCCTTTGGGGGAAAAAAAAAAGCAAAGAGGATTCATTTGCCAGAAACTCATTTTTAAAGGGACTTTGTTGGATTGTGTCTACTCCAAATAGCTGCAATATTATGCTAAAGTTCCTGTATACAAAATGCAACTGAGTGTGAAATCCAAATGATCATACTTGAAATTTCCTGCTAGTACTATTAGACAACACCAGACAATTTAGGATGAAATAGATTTTTTTTGTGACAAAAGAATAACATATATGGCTTGAATCAGAAGAGAATAATGAAATCTGTGCTTATAATTTGGTTCATTCTCTCTAATGGAATTAAAAACCTTGCAAAGAATTTCTCTTTCCTCTGAGGAAAAGAACCAGATCATCACATATCTTTAGTTCTAGGTAACAGAAACTTTGTTCACTCCAATTAAATTTTCTTTGGTGATGAGGGTGAAAGAGGAGAGTGAAAAAGCTGGCTTAAAACTCAACATCCAAAAAACTAAGATCATGGCATCTAATCTCATCACTTCATGGCAAATAGATGGAAGAAAAGTGGAAACTGACAGATTTTATTTTCCTGGGCCTCAGAACCACTGTGGATGGTGACTGCAGCCACAAAATTAAAACATGCTTGCTTCCTGGAAGAAAAGCTATGATGAACTTGCTGCTGCTGCTGCTAAGTCGCTTCAGTCGTGTCCGACTCTGTGCAACCCCATAGATAGCAGCCCACCAGGCTCCCCCGTCCCTGGGATTCTCCAGGCAAGAACACTGGAGTGGGTTTCCATTTCCTTCTCCAATGCATGAAAGTGAAAAGTGAAAGTGAAGTCACTCAGTTGTGTCCGACTCTTAGCGACCCCATGGACTGCAGCCTACCAGGCTCCTCTGTCCATGGAATTTTCCAGGCAAGAGTACTGGAGTAGGGTGCCATTGTCTTCTCCGATGATGAACCTAGATAGCGTATTAAAAAGCAGAGACATCACTTTGCTCACCAAAGTCTGTAGTAACAAAGGTCTGCTGACAAAGGTTTTTCCAGTAGTCATGTATGGATGTGACAGCTGGACCATAAAGAAGGCTGAACAGCGAAGAATTGATGCTTTCAAACTATGGTGCTGGAGAACACTCTTGAGAGTCCCTTGGACAGCAAGGAGATCAAACCAGTTAATCCTAAAGGAAATCAACCCTGAATATTCTTTGGAAGGATGATGCTGAAGCTCCAATACTTTGGCCACCTGATGCCAAGAGCTGACTCACTGGAAAAGAACTTAATTTTGGGAAAGATTGAGGGCAGGAGGAAAAGGGGGCAGCAGAGGATGAGATGGTTGGATGGCATCACTGACTCAATGGACATGAATTTGAGCAAACTCTGGAAGACAGTGAAGGACAGGGAAGCCTGGCATGCTGCAGTCCATGGGGTCACAGAGTCAGACAGGGCTTAGCAACTGAACAACACCACAATGTGATAAGAAGTTTATGCTTATTCAAATTAGGTGACTCTAATTTATAATTGGCTATATTTCCTAAAATGAATCTTACTTGCATTTGTTACATGATAATAGATTTAGTTATACAAAACATCAAATTTCCTCAAGACAATTCATCAGATGTTTATGGCAAGAACTAGCTACTAACTGTTTTAATGCTTTGCTGAAGTAAGAATTTCATAGTCCAATTGATCTTGATGCAAAAAAAAAAAAGCAGCATTGTAAAGAATGCCTTACATGTTCTATTTTAATAGAGACAAGAATGCAGCAAACCTCAAAAGGGTTGGCTGCAATACTATGAACATATATCTCATTCTTAAGTCACAGATTTGAAATCAGGAGCCATTAAGAAAGCTAAGAAGTAAACATTTTAATTCTACCAGGAGTATATGCACTATATTCTCCATGACTGTACCTTTAGAAATAATCTTTCTTAAACATTCTTGATTAAAATGGATTTTTAAGAAATAGCTGACTTGACCTTTGCAATCTTTAAATACCATCATTATCTTAGGAAAGAATGAGCAGAGCTCAACACTAAGTTGTAGGACACTAGGGAACTGATGTTAACCTTGCCAAGGAGTTTTAACTCTTTATTTCCTTAAAGGGCACACTCCATTTAAGGAGTTTTCAGATAGATTAATTGTGCCAGAAATGCAGATCTGTACCTGTCAGCATTATGAACACTCATAGCTATAATGCTATCTAGTACCTTTACTTTCTCAGATTATAAAATTAGTACCTGACCTATTGGAAAGGGTGGCAAATTTGGCAAGTTTTATTTACACAGATTATCATAATAAAAAAAAATAATGAAGGCTTTCTCAGGGCACATTAACAATTATAAAATGTAATGGAATTAACAAAATAATTGGGAGTACTTGTTATATGTTTAATATTTATTGAATATTGAAACTAAATTCTTGACCTTCAAAATCATAAGCACTCTGTGGCTAGCTAGCTCAGCAGTCATGCTTATGAAGTTAGAAACTGAATTCAAGTCGTCTAAATTCACTAATTTACTTGATCCATGAAAACTACTTTGCATCAGAAAGTCACCATGCCCCTCATTCCAATAGGTTAGTAAATGTGAATGGATGTGCAAGACTGGTTTCAGGTGGAAAAGAATCAAAGTTCATATCCTAACAGATATATATGATGAATATAATATTAATATATGTTTATGAATCTAGATGCTTAGTCAATATTTTCACATACTGACACTAAAGAAGAGGATCGGAAACTTAGAAATGGTCATTAACCTCTCTCCAGATATTCCCACCCTGCCAAAAGCAGAGAATTAAAAATTAATTCTAACAGTTGGCTAATTATTCTTCCTTAGTACCAACATTAGATGTATCATATGATTTGCTTTAGTGTGCCTATAATATTTGAGACAATGTGGGCAAAGTACAGATTTACAACGAACAATGGCACAGTCTTGACACCTTAGAAGTCTGACTAGTTACACTTAAAACTGTCTTTTCCCCAATTATTTTATTTTTACTTTATAATTTTACTATCAAGCACTACTATTGAGCTCTATAATATAGCTACGTCTAGGGCTCTATAATATAGCTACGTCTAGTTTGCTTGTATATTCTGGGCACTGAGCCAAGCATTTGGCACAGGCCGCACACACACACACACACACAC
>NW_024070207.1:8342565-8425588 GCF_014754425.2 Oryx dammah | reverse complement strand
CACACACACACACACACTGAGCCAAGCATTTGGCGCAGGCCGCACACACACACACACACACACACTGAGCCAAGCATTTGGCGCAGGCCGCACACACACACACACACACACACACACACACACAGCATTCAATAAATTATTCCTGAATAAATGAAAGAAAGGCTATTAATTAGGTTTTCTCATGCTGGCCTTGAAACTTTACTTAAGAACATTAAGACAAAGGAAAGGCTTGTTAGGTAATTGCTATGCAAACAGATCATTAAGTAAAATGCCAGGATGTCCTCCAATTTAAAACAGAATCTATTTAATAATTTCTTTTTCTTAAAAGGAAGAGGGAAATAAGAGGGTTTCTGTTTATTTTTGTTTAGATTTTTACTATGATCACATGGTAACATCAATACTGGATGAAAACTGTTTTGAGCCATTCATACATTTTTGAAAAACTTCACTGAATGAAATATGAAGGGTCCTAGAAAATCTCATGACTTGCCCCTCTCCATGAATTTGTTTCTTTGTATGTGTTTTTTCATACGTGTTCACTTGGCATTTATTTGTTGATTTGTTTTTAAGCTGATTGTCCAGTTTCCCACTTGGAGCCTTTCAAAGCTTCTAATCTTCCCTGCTTAGCAATTTCTAATCTCCACTGACATTTGCCCATTACCAACCCCAAGACAGATGAAAGCCTCAGGAGTATTGACTATAGTTGAAAATGGATCAACAAAGATTTTATCAAATAACTTTTACTGGTCCTATCTGTAGTGGATTTGTAATAATCTGCTGCTGCTGCTAAGTCAATCTGAATCTTGACAATTCTTTGCCACTTGTTAGTCAGCTTCTAACTAGGACTTAAAAAACAAAACAAGCAAAAGATATTGGCACACCACCAAGAAACATTTTTCTCTCCTCTCCTTTATCCACTATCATAACTGGTGACAATTTATGGCCTCTATAAATATCTAAACAAAAATAACTTGATATCCAAATAGCATTTTGGACAGTGTACTATATCAACTATGTATCATTTAAGTGAAAAGTCAGGAGTTTTGGTTTGGACTGAACAGTTAATGAAGGATATTTACCCAAAATGAAATGGTAAGAGATAATTTTTAGGTAGCAATTACATTTGGTTTCTCATATCCTAGTAAACTGTTATCAACACTAACAACAAAGATTGTATTACTCACTGAATGTCAGGTCGTAAATCTTGGTCAAGGTTTCTATAGTTTATGAACCACTGTTCTAGTGCACAGCCATGGAAATGCTATGGAACGAATATCAATGCAGAACTGCAAAACCACGGTTCATACTTTCAGATCTGAAATTGATCTAGAGTTTGGCTAGTTCAATACCTGTATTTCATAAATGTCAAGATCCAAATCCAGGAAGCTTGAGATCTGTTCAGGGTCAGAAAAATCTAGCAGATAAACTAACACCAGAACCTAGATTCAGTAGACTCCTATTTTATGGCTCTCCTCATTTTTACCAGCTAGAAGTAGTATAGACAGGGTATTGCCACTACTTTCTTAATTTGTATAACTCTTAAAGTCATTAATACCTGCATATATTCAAAGATACTGCAACCAAGTCAGTCACAGAGCCAGGCAAAAAGCCATATTTTCCATAAGATGCTGGTCCTAAATCTTACTGTGAAAAGGCCATGTGAATCAAACTGAACTGTGATCTTGACTCCTGAAAAACTGTTCTCTCCTTCGTGTTGCTTATAGACAGAAAGTTTGGTATAAAAACAAAAATTCCAGGTTTCGTACTTTCATCCCTGAGCAACTGTGTTTAAGTCCAGGATGACTGAAGACACTAAATAAAAGTCTTTCAAAAGCTGCCTTCAGTAAAATGGATCATAAATTTAAAAAACATCATGTACAGTGTATTTCTAACTTCTATATTTAGTAAGTGCCATTTACGTAATGTGCCTATGACAAACATTGTAAGGGATTTTCTTCTGCTTTGCCATTCCTCCAAACTGAAAGATGTCATAGGTTACGGGATACATGATTTAAGAATGTGAAAATTATTTTCATGGAATACTTTTATTTCTACTTCTAGGAAAAAGTAACTTTGATTATTTTACTCTATTTTGGGGTCCACGATCTTTCACTTTGGAGGCAAATTAGCAGCATACGGTAACACAGAATACACTGGAAATTAATAACGAATTACGATGGCAAAATGCTTTACAGAGATCTTCTGCGGTGGACACGGTCTCACCCAGATAAGAAGCATTTCCAAAGTTACTTTGAAACACATTTCAATGGCAAATTTTACAGTTTGCTATTAGTAGGCTGTTCACAAATATATAGTACTTTGTGTGAATTAAATACCACTTCGGCCGAAATAGTTACAAAATATCTTATGTTAGGAGTAATGTGTGTTGGTATGTACATTATTTACTAAAGCCAAAACCACCTTAAAGATGGGCACGAAAACCTTGCTTTAGAAGGTTACACCCTCAAATAGCCAAAGAAAATTCTGAAATCTGTGCCTCTGCCACTTTTCTTTCCTCGGTACAACCCCCTCCACCAGACCCTACGACTCTAAAGTCCAACCGATCCTACCTTAAAGCTCAACATACACTCTAACCTCCCCAAATGTCTAATCCCGGCTCTCCTTAAATACACTGCTCAAAGTTTCTACACTGAAGGATGCTGAATTTCCCCAAAGGGAAATTTCCTCCCTCTCGTTTCTTTGGCTGTTTCTCTCTCATCTCTGGCCCCTCTCGCCGTCAGTCCCGCTTCCCTTTCCCTGCCCTTCTAGTTCCAGCGCACTTTTCTACCTTGCCCTCTCTTTCACCAAATCACACCTCGGATTCCTAGAGAGCACACTAAAGCGCCCTGGCTGGGAGAGCAATTAAGTGTTTGGTTTTTTTTCGTTCCCTTCGAACTCCTGGCTTGTGAGTACCTGCGTTCCTTTTCCTGGGGGGCCCCATCCTTTGCGGGCAGAAGGAGGCAGGGAAGCCCCTCTGCTTCGTCCCTCTGGCACTCTCGGGGCTACAACGGCGGGGCGGGGCGGGGCGAGCTTGGCCTTTACTGCGCCACAGCAGGTGGGGGGTGGGGCGGCGGCGAGCCGCGCCCAGTCCGCTCTGGGACAGGCGGAAGAGAGGCAGCAACGGAGACGGGGCCTCCCCCACACGCCGGGACGGGAACTCACCTTCTCTCAGGCAAGGGCGGGTGTCTACTTTAAACCTACTGCCCCCCCTCCCCGCCGCCGCCATAGCGGAGCCGCCAAAGCCGCCGCCGCCGCCGCCGCCGCCGCCGCCACAGTCACCGGCAGGCGGGCAGGCAGACGTGGAGGTGGCGGAGGAGGCAGGCACAATCGCTGCCGCCGCCGCCGCCGCCGCCGCGCAGGCGGTGGCGGTGGAGGAGGAGGAGGAGGAGGCGACAGAGACGGTAGCTTCCTGAGGGGAAGACTCCGCTGCCAGCTGTATGACAGCGCTCGGCGCCGCCGCCGCCATCGCAGCGAGGCGCCGACAGTTGCCCTTGCGCCTCACTCCTATTAAGCTCCTCTTGCCCCGCCTCCCGCTTAGCCCCGCCTCCCGCTTAGCCCCGCCCCTTAGCCCCTCTTTTCCCTGCCTCGGCTCAAGCCTCTTTCTCGCTCCTTCTCTCCACCAATAGGAACGGTTCAGACCCGCGGGCCACCCCTCCCTTCCCCCCACGGCTTGGCTTAACCAACCTCCCTTTGGAGGGGAAGCGACAGTGGCCAAGGGCAAAGGGCAAAAAGCGCGGGATGTAAAAGCACGTGGTCTTCACACAGTGATGTCTTCTCCGTTGGAGGAGCTAATCTAAAACCAATTTAAAGAAAAGAATGTCTGGAAACCTGTTTATTCCATCACCAAAATCGCTCTGAAATAGATCGTCTCCCGCCTTTCTTATAGCCCTCAGTGAACAGAAAAATAGCAGAAGCCTTGGTCACGAGGCATTTTCATCACGAGCCCTAAAGTCCTGCTTAACTATGGATCTACCCATCTAAATTACAATTAAAAAACTGGAAATCCAGGACCCAACCATAAAACTAGAATATTACTTATTTGAATCTCCTCACCATCTTTCCCCCAAATTCCAAAGAAATAATTATCTTGATTCATATTAGTTATTATTCCCATACTCTTTTTACATATGTTCCAGTACATAGATATATGCCTAAACCATGTTGTTTAGTTTTGTTTTCAAATTTGACAAAAATTTATGTATTTTTCTAGGTAGCATTTTGGGGCTTGTTACTTTCACTAAAATTTTGTTTCTGAAATTCATCCATGTAGCTGTAGTTCACTCACTGTCAATGCTGTAAAATATCCATCCATTTCTCTGTTGATAGGTATGTGTCATGGTGCATCTGTGCAAAAGTTTCTCTTAGGTAAGCTCTCCTTTGCATTTTCACTTCCACAGCCCTATTTCAAATCCTCATTGTCTCTTGTTAGAACTATAGAATTTGCCTCACTGGTCTCCTTTCCTCTGATCTCAAGCCCTCCAATCTAGTTCCATATTCTTGCCATTTATCACTGTCTCACCTTTGCTTGTTAGACAGTCAAAGGACACAGTTTTGCACTAGTAGTCTCCCCCTTCACTTCCTATTCTCTTCCCCTTCCACTGTCCCCACCTCCTCACACTGCTTTTACTTTATTTAGCAGTATTAAAATCTTCTTACAGATTCCTATAAAAGCTGTTATTTCATGATGTGATGCTATTGTATATATTGCGTCTTCTTCCTGAAATGTCCCCTTCCCCTATAATTAGGCATCTTCCTACTGAATCCCTATACACCCCTTGAAATCCAAATAATATATCACTTCTTCCAGGTAACATGTCTTGTCCCTACTTAGCCTTAATTCCACCCTCTTCTGTGCTACACCTATATCATGTGCATATTTTGAATGTGTGCCTCTCTTCTCCATAGACTGGGACCATTTAGAAACAAAAGATAGTTTATTTCTGATTTCTCATGATCCAGCACAGTAAAGTCCTAGGCAAAGGTCAAAAATCAATAGTCCCTAAACCTAGGTCCCTAAGTCCTTAGGTCTGGCCCACAGATGTGTTTTAACTGCACAGTTATTTATTTACTTCCCTGTCAACATTTGAAACATTTGTCATTTCATACAAAAGAAAAAAAATCTCTTAAAAACATTTGAAGATTTAGCAGTATTTGTTGTGCATTCCTAACTGCCAACAACTGGCTGCAGCTGAATAGCAAACTCAGAGACTTGGAGTGCTAGGCTCTTAAGGACAATTTTATGTTGTTTTTGTGGTTCAATAATTTACCCAAGATTACCTGAGTCATTGGGTTTCTCTAATGTTCTTTCCTGTCCTTCTCTAAGTTAGTGCAGCATTTACTCACTGAAGAAATTACTGGAAAGATCACACACAAGAAATATTCCTCTGAAACAGGCAGTAGGACAAGGCATGCATAAAAAAGAGTGTAATGTATCCCTTCCAGTATGGGAGGGAGAATCCCTCAAAAGCATTGTTTCTCAAAATATGAATCACAGTTCATATGTAACTATATAACTGTAACTGTATAAGAACTATTCAGTCAGAATCTGGGGAGTGTGCATTCCTCAGGATTCAGTCAGCAAAAGAGAAATTACACTAGGTATTTCAAACAGAAATTATTTAATATAGAGAATCAGGTATTTTTAAAAAATCAGGAAAGTTAGAGGAATAAAACTCAGAGGACTTTCTCAGATATTGTCAACTAGTCTTGGACAGTCTTTCCTTCCTCTTCTGTGTTCTCCTCTGTGTTGCAGAAGCTGGAAGCCTATGAATTACATTTCCCAGACTTTTTGGTCAGCAGGATTCTGAATATGGTTTAGGATTCTGAGTATGGTTTAGGTCTCACCAGTGGTACACATTTTAGAATACAATGGAGGCCATTCTTTACATGCACTCAAATAGATATAAAACATGAGTTTTTGTAGTGGTCTCAACATTCTTCTGCATAGCTTATACCCAAAGGCTTTGGAGGACCTGTAAGGTTAGCAGTGATTTACTTGAACCTGCTGACCTCTGTGTGGTAGTTACAATTTCCTGTCTTTGGACTATAGCAGCCAACAAATACTAATTAAGATACAGTTACTTCTTCCTTCTTAGGCACAATGGAAACTTTTGTGTTTTCTGTTCAATCAAACAGTAAAAAGAGGGGAGAGGATATTGCATGACATAAAAGAAAGTAGTTAATTTTCTCCCCATTCCCCAACTCTGTTTGGTGACATGCCAGAAAAGAAAAATGCCACTGAATCTGAGTAATACACTATGACAATAAGCACCTACTTTCCTGTCTTCCTCTACACTTCTCATTGTTCTCTATGACTGTTATGCTATTAAGTGAATGGCAAAATAATTTCTTTCACAAGAGAGAGGAGGTGGAATGTAGCAAAGAGTGACAATTAATGAAAGCCTCCTATGGGCTAGACTTTTCCCATGATTTCCCAGCCATCTCACAACAGTGATGTTGAATTGGGTTCATTAACCTCATTTAAAGAATGCACTCAGATTCATGGATATAACTAACTTTTCCCTGGTTTTCAATTTAGTGATTGAAATGGTCTGCTTATATCACTGGACCACAGGGAGAGGGACAGTATTGGCTGAAATGAATTTTAACTACTGACTCCTAAAATCACAGAAAGAAGATGGGGGTGGGGGGTGTGTGGAAGTGGGCCTAAGGTGTAGGTCAGAGTTGCCCAAAAAAAAATAAATAAATAAAGGAGTATATCTTTGAATATTTGAGAAATCAATAAGGAAAAGTATACCAATAGTTATTTCACTATTTCTATGGTGAAACATAATATGCATTGTTTGGAATGATATGGAGAAATTAAAAATTCTATTGCCAAACACAATACACTTAAAGATATCAGAAAATGGAATAAATAATTAGAATATAATTTGGTGGCATATAACTAATGTGATTTACATAAAAATGAACGTGACTCAGAACAGTAATATTCAAATTTATCAACAAATAAATCAAAGGTGAAAAACAATTGCAATCAAATATCCAAAGTTGCTCAGTACCAGTAAAATTAAAGAAAAGCAAATAGACACATTGATATTTACACATAAGAAAGACATAAAATAGCATGAATAATGTAACAAGGTTTTAAACAAAAATATATGCATATGAATATACAGATATAAGAATTGAATTATATACAAACACACATACAGTGTATCTACAAAATACTAAGAGTATTTTAGATTTCTCCATTGTTGAAGCAGTAATATAGATAAAATTATGACAGCACAAGATGTATCTCATTAAGAATTGATGTTATATGATCCAATCAAAAAATGGGCCAAAGAACTAAACAGACATTTCTCCAGAGAAGACATACAGATGGCTAACAAGCACATGGAAAGATGCTCAACATCACTCATTATCAGAGAAATGCAAATCAAAGCCACAATGTGGTACCATCTCACGCTGGTCAGAATGGCTGCTATCAAAAAGTCTACCAATAATAAATGCTGGAGAGGATGTGGATAAAAGGGAACTCTCTTACACTGTTGGTGGGAATGTAAACTAGTACAGCCACTATGGAGAATGGTGTGGAGATTCTTTTAAAAATTGCCATATGACCCATCAATCCCACTGCTGGGCATACACACTGAGGAAACCAGAATAGAAAGAGACCTGTATACCCCCATTGCAGCACTGTTTACAGTAGCTAGGACATGGAAGCAACCTAGATGTCCATCAGTAGATGAATGGATACACTGTGGTACATATACACAATAGAATATTACTTAGCTATTGAAAAGAATGCATTTTTTCAGTTCTAATGAGATGGATGAAACTGGAGCCTATTATACAGAGTGAAGTAAGTCAGAAAGAAAAACACCAATACAGTATATTAACTCATATATATGGAATTTAGAAAGATGGTAACGATGACCCTATGTGCGAGACAGCGAAAGAGACACAGATGTAAAGAACAGTCTTTTGGACTCTGTGGGAGAAGGCGAGGATGGGATGATTTGAGAGAATAGCACTGAAACATGTATATTACCATATGTGAAATAGATGACCAGTCCAAGTTCAATGCATGAACAGGGCACTCAAAGCTGGTGCACTCAGACAACCCAGAGGGATGGGATGGGGAGGGAGGTTGAAGGGGGATTCGGGATGGGGGAGACACATGTACCCCTGTGGCTGATTCATGTCAATGTATGGCAAAAACCACCACAAAATTGTAAAGTAGCCTCCAATTAAAATAATTTAAAAAAGAATTGATGTTATGGAATTGTATTTATATTAACATGAAAGTTGTCAAATATCCATACAGTTAAACGAAAAGGAAGTTATACAGAGCCTTTACAGAAAATATATCTGTTTATGTCTAATGTCTTGGGCTCACAGTATACACTTTTGTGTATTTTCATTCTTGTTCTCTGCTCCTTACCCCTATCACATAGATGCACACACACACACACACACACACACACACACACAGAGAACTTTCTTGTCAGCCTAGAGAGGGTCTGAGAGGAACATCCTACCATGTGACAGCGTCCAGATATGTAGCAGAATCACACAATGCTCTTTATGTTACATAAACATCTAGAAAATTTCAGAAGATCCTCACTGTTTGAGAACTATAGGGAAGTATTTTCCTAAACCTAAGTTTATCTTCTATGATTGGTTAAGGGTGGAGCAGCTTAAGTGCTGGTCGCATAACCACACAATGGAGTTTGGAATCAGGGACAAATTTCAGCACCCCATCTCCACTGGTTTCCTGTGTTTTCCTGACTTCTAATTTTTACGTTTTATGTTATCCATCCTCTTTACATTACCATGCAGTTCTTGCTTTAAGAGACATCAACTGCCCTCTTAGGTCCTATTTAGATTTTTTCTTTCAGCTATAGACGTCTCAAGATTAAAATGACACTGGAGTTTTAAAAAATTAATTGCATTAAGTAATATTAATAGTGTATACTAGCAAATTTTTAAATTTGCTTACTAATCTTACCAGCCAACCAATAGTTGTTTTCTGGATGTAAAGAATGTCAGAATAAATGTCACTGCTAGCCATTTTTTGTTATTACTAAAGATGGAGAAGCTCTAAACAGTCAACAAAAACAAGACCGGGAGCTGACTGTGGCTCAGATCATGAACTCCTTCTTGCCAAATTCAGACTTAAATTGAAGAAAGTAGAGAAAACCGCTAGACCATTCAGGTATGACCTAAATCAAATCCCTTATGATTATACAATGGAAGTGAGAAATAGATTTAAGGGTCTAGATCTGATAGATAGAGTGCCTGGTGAACTATGGAATGAGGTTCGTGACATTGTACAGGAGACAGGGATCAAGACCATCCGCATGGAAAAGAAATGCAAAAAAAGCAAAATGGCTGTCTGGGGAGGCCTTACAAATAGCTGTGAAAAGAAGAGAGGTGGAAAGCAAAGTAGAAAAGGAAAGATATAAGCATCTGAATGCAGAGTTCCAAAGAATAGCAAGAAGAGATAAGAAAGCCTTCTTCAGCGATCAATGCAAAGAAATAGAGGAAAACAACAGAATGGGAAAGACTAGAGATCTCTTCAAGAAAATTAGAGATACCAAGGGAACATTTCATGAAAAGATGGGCTCGATAAAGGACAGAAATGGTCTGGACCTAACAGAAGCAGAAGATATTAAGAAGAGGTGGCAAGAATACATGGAAGAACTGTACAAAAAAGATCTTCATGACCCAGATAATCACGATGGTGTGATCACTAATCTAGAGCCAGACATCTTGGAATGTGAAGTCAAGTGGGCCTTAAAAAGCATCACTACAAACAAAGCTAGTAGAGGTGATGGAATTCCGGTTGAGCTGTTTCAAATCCTGAAAAATGATGCTGTGAAAGTGCTGCACTCAATATGCCAGCAAGTTTGGAAAACTCAGCAGTGGCCACAGGACTGGAAAAGGTCAGTTTTCATTCCAATTCCAAAGAAAGGCAATGCCAAAGAATGCTCAAACTACTGCACAATTGCAGTCATCTCACATGCTAGTAAAGTAATGCTCAAAATTCTCCAAGCCAGGCTTCAGCAATACGTGAACCATGAACTTCCTGATGTTCAAGCTGGTTTTAGAAAAGGCAGAGGAACCAGAGATCAAATTGCCAACATCTGCTGGATCATGGAAAAAGCAAAAGAGTTCCAGAAAAACATCTATTTCTGCTTTATTGACTATGCCAAAGCCTTGACTGTGTGGATCACAATAAACTGTGGAAAATTCTGAAAGAGATGGGAATACCAGACCACCTAACCTGCATCTTGAGAAATCTGTATGCAGGTCAGGAAGCAACAGTTAGAACTGGACATGGAACAACAGACTGGTTCCAAATAGGAAAAGGAGTACGTCAAGGCTGTATATTCTCACCCTGCTTATTTAACTTATATGCAGAGTACATCATGAGAAATGCTGGACTGGAAGAAACACAAGCTGGAATCAAGATTGCCGGGAGAAATATCAATAACCTCAGATATGGAGATGACACCACCCTTATGGCAGAAAGTGAAGAGGAGCTAAAAAGCCTCTTGATGAAAGTGAAAGAGGAGAGCGAGAAAGTTGGCTTCAAGCTCAACATTCATAAAACGAAGATCATGGCATCTGGTCCCATCACTTTACGGGAAATAGAAGGGGAAACAGTAGAAACAGTGTCAGACTTTATTTTTGGGGGCTCCAAAATCACTGCAGATGGTGACTGCAGCCATGAAATTAAAAGACGCTTACTCCTTGGAAGAAAAGTTATGACCAACCTAGATAGTATATTCAAAAGCAGAGACATTACTTTGCCGACTAAGGTCCGTCTAGGCAAGGCTATGGTTTTTCCTGTGGTCATGTATGGATGTGAGAGTTGGACTGTGAAGAAGGCTGAGCGCCGAAGAAATGATGCGTTTGAACTGTGGTGTTGGAGAAGACTCTTGAGAGTCCCTTGGACTGCAAGGAGATCCAACCAGTCCATTCTGAAGGAGATCAGCCCTGGGATTTCTTTGGAAGGAATGATGCTAAAGCTGAAGCTCCAGTACTTTGGCCACCTCATGCGAAGAGTTGACTCATTGGAAAAGACTCTCATGCTGGGAGGGATTGGGGGCAGGAGGAGAAGGGGACGACCCAGGATGAGATGGTTGGATGGCATCACGGACTCGATGGACGTGAGTCTGAGTGAACTCCGGGAGATGGTGATGGACAGGGAGGCCTGGCGTGCTGCGATTCATGGGGTCGCAAAGAGTCGGACATGACTGAGCGACTGAACTGAACTGAACTGAATGGGGGTATTCCATGTGGGCACTTAAAAAAATATTTAGTATTATTGCAGAGAGATTTTATGCTGCAGGAAGTGTCTCAGAATTTACTTGATGATACCTGCTATGCGTGTGTGTGTGCCTGTGTGTGTACTAAATAGACCAGATCCAGTCTTTGAATTTCTCTTAAACAGAGCCACTCACCACAAGTCTTTTCTTCAAGAAAGATTTTCTTTTAAAATAGCTGCATTGTGTAAGTGTTTGGATGAGGGTCTGAATATCTTTACAGCGTCTTGTAAAACTACTCAAAGCACCATGGACATTTACTTCACTAAAATATTGACTTGACATTTATTAGGTGTTGGACATGACAGGGGGTGTGACCTACCTCAGGTCCTACAAAGACTTATGGGTTTGACTATGGGACATACCTGCTGACTCTCCCTTTAACACTCAATCCAACAGACCTACTCCCCTGAGTATTTTGTCTTGTAAGCCTCTAGGGACAGCACAGATGTGAGGTCCCCAGAAGGAAGGATATTGCAACTCTATAGCAAGATTATATGTTAATAGTTCACAGAGTCCTTCCCCAAAGGGACCTATAGCCTTTTACTTAGCTAATTGTACATTGGGGAACAATTACCCAGGCATATTTAGCCTCTTGGACACTGAGGTCTATTTGACATTGATGCCTGAAAACCTAAAGTATATTCATGGCTCTCTGAGAGGGAGCATATAAGTTATCCCAGATCTGACTTACTGTATTTCTAATAAGTCTATCAGACAATCTGCTTGTCATCTCCCTGATCCACAAATATATAACTACAATAGATATACATGGCAGGTGATAGAATCTCCATATTGGTTCCTTAGCCTGTAAGGAAAAAGCTATCATTCTGGGGCAATCCAAGTGGAAGCCTCTGAAACCGCTACCACTCTGGCCAAGAGGGTAAATTTAAAAAGAACATACAAAATCCTGTGGGGAGTGGTAGAAATTTGTCCCATCCTTAAAGGCCTAGAGGATGTAGTGATAATAATGCCTATCATTTTCCCTCTTATCAGTCTGAATCATAAAAAATCCAAAGGGATTAAAGGAGAATAAACCACCACAAACTCAAGCAAGTATTAGATCCATTTGCAGCTGCCATATTGGTTGTGGTATCTTTGCTAGAATAGATTTTAAGTACAAAGGACATGGTCACTAATCTAACAAATGAATTCTTTCCAACCTTATCATGAAGAATGCCCAGGCACAGTTCACATTCACATGATTTGGACAACCGAATTAATGCGTGGCTTTGTCCCAGAAATATGTTAACCTTCCAATTCTGTTATAGTTTGAAGAGATATGAAACGTGGACATTCTGCAAAATATTGCTTTGGGCCACTATATAGGTGATACCATGTTAACTGGATCAGGTGAGAAAGGTACATTTGAGTCCTTAGCAAAACACATAGTGGGAGATAAAACTATCACAGATTCACATGAGTGAAGTGTTTAGGGATCTAGTCATCTTGGACATACACAATCTTATGAACACACAGGATGCATTAGAGCATTTTTGGCCATCCACCAGTCAAGTAGGATGGATGAGACACCTGATAGGCCTCTTCAGGCTATGGAGGCAGCACATTCCAACTTAGAAATACTGTTCTGACCCATTTACCAAGAATGGTAAATGCAATGCAAGAATACCAACTTTGAGCGGGGTTTAATTAAGAAAAGGCTCTGTAGTAGGTCCAAGCTTGTGTGTATGCAGCCTTGCTGCTTGGCCCATATGACCCAATAGATCCTTTTGTATTAAAGGTAGGTACATGTAGAGGGAGTAGATGACATGTATAATTTATGGCGAGCCTTGGCAGGAGATTTACGACATAATCTCAATGTCCTGAAGCAAAGCCATGCCACCTGCAATGAAGAATTAGATACCATTCAAAGAAGACCCCAGGCATGTTATCGAGCCTTGATAGATACATAGCACCTGGTCCTTTGACACCAGGTGAATATACAGCTAGAATTTCGCATCATGAGCTGAATACTGTCAGGCCCACAAAATCATAAACTTGAGTGGGTGCAGCAATGATTCATTGTAAATTGGAAGTGGTATGGCTGGTATTAGGCATAGGCAGCTCACAAAAGCATAGTTAAACCACTGATGTGGGTGCCAAGGCTCCCAAGTTATCAAAACTGTTTCATCAGAGCCTCAAGTCTCAGTTCATAGTTGTGGCCATGGAAGATTCCTTGTGACCAGCTTGATGGAAAAACAAACTGATTCATGGATGGGTTGGCCCAGTATGTGGGTAGAAGCTGAAAATAGAATGCTTCTGCACTATGCTTTGCTCTGAGGTAGCCTTGAAAGATGTACATTTTAAGGGTAAAGCTTCCCAATATGCAGCACCATGGGGAGAGTATCTTGGTCATTCATCTTGGTTTAAAGAGAATTGGCCCAGGGTAAGAATATATATGAACTCAGAGGCAGTGGAAGATGACTTGTCAAATTGGTCAGGGTCTTGGAAGGAGAAAGATAGAATATCCAATACAAGAAATTCTGGGGAGGAGGCATATGGATGACGGATGAACTAATGGGAGCAGGCCCAAAGTGAACATCTTTGTATTGCACATTAACACCCACTAAAGAGAGCTATGACAAACCTAGACAGCATATTAAGAAACAGAGGCATCACTTTGCCAACAAAGGTCCATCTAGTCAAAGCTATGGTTTTTCCAGTAGTCATGTATGGATATGAGAGTTGGACCATAAAGAAGGCTGAACACCAAAGAATTGATGCTTTTGAACTGTGGTGTTGGAGAAGACTCTAGAGAGTCCCTTGGACTGCAAAGAGATCAAACAAGTCAGTCCTAAAGGAAATCAATCCTGAATATTCCTTGGAGGGACTGATGCTGAATCTGAAGCTCCAATACTTTGGCCACCTGATATGAAGAGCCAACTTATTACAAACGACCTGATGCTGGGAAAGATTGAAGGCAGGAGGAGAAGGGGATGAGGGAGGAGGAGATGGTTGGATGGCATCACTGACTCAATGGATATGAGTTTGAGCAAGCTCTGGGAGGTGGTGAAGGACAGGGAAGCCTGGCGGGCTGCAGTCCATGGGGTCACAGAGAGGTGGACACAACTGAGCAATCGAACAACAACAACAAAGACCAAGTGGCGCTAGTTGTAAAGAACCTGCCTCCTAATGCAGGAGACATAGGAGATGCAAGTTCAATCCCTGGGTGGGAAAGATCCCCTCGAGGGGGGCATGGCAACCCACTTCAGTGTTCTTGCCTGGAGAATTCCAAGGACAGAGAAGGCTGGTAGCCTGCAGTCCATGTGGTCTCACAGAGTCGGACACGACTGAAGGAACTGAGCATGCATGCACACAAACACAAACAGCACCTGCCACAGGAGAGATATTAAACAATCACGTAGACAGAGTAAACAAGCCAGTTGGCCTTAGCCAGTTCCTGTTAGAAGCCTACTATAGTGAGGGCAAAATGGTCACTTGAAGGGAGTATTAATATAATTAATGAATTAGATTAATCAATTAATATAGTTAATGTTCATTAATAAAAATGATGTTGGTTATGCATGAGCCCGACAGTATTTGTCTCCCGAATCCATTTCTCCGTTTACCAGCCCCACTATGATGCTCTCTCCCTCTGTACCATCTTTTGCTTTTGGAGATCAATGGGAAATTTTCTCCTAAATCATACTATACAATAAAATCAGGGGTTAGGAAAAGACATGAAAGAAAAGAAAATGATAAAAATCATTCTTTTCTTTACCAACTCTATTAGGTAATTTATCCTATAACCACTGAATGTTGAAAATAATGTGAACTGGGACTGGAATGCATAATTGTCTGAGACTTTAACCACTGCACTAGGTTTTCTCTCTCTGTCTTTTCACATACACATACTCACACACACACACACACAAACACACACACACACCCCTTCCTTGAGAGATGAGATACCATTTAGCAAAGAACAAAACCAGTAGAGAATAAAACCAGTACACTGGCTGCTGGAGGGGCCATTGGGGTGAATTCAGGAGACCTCCCTAGCTCCTGGTACCAGCAACTCACCCTGTAACTCTTTAACAACCTTGCATAAATCCCATCACGTCTCTTCTTACTTCACCTATCAGTATGAATTTCACTTGTCATGCTTCTCATATATCCAGGTTTGTGCAGAAGAACATGAAAATTAGTTGAATTATTTTAATTAAATGGCTCTAGTTCATGACATTGAAGCATGGTGGCACCAAGAGGCTGATAGGGAACAATTACTACTAAGAGCGGAGGCCTTGGGTTCCGTACCTCTGGTAGGGGTTCCAGCTTTATGAGAAAAATGTGGAAGTGGTTTAAAGCACCATGAATTAACATACTGGTTATCATTTTCCTACAAAAATGAAATCCAGTCAGCATCGTATCCAGTGAGAGCCCACTCAATTCCCCATCAAATGATGAGTGTCCATTACCTTAAGAACCATCAGCTTCCCTCCTGGATTATATACGGTATCTTCCTTCTTTCAACTGGAAGCCCTTTCACTACACTCAAGTAACAATGGAGTAAAATGAAATGCATTTCTGTCATTCTTCACCAAACACCAGAATTGAACATGCAAACCAAGATTGCTCTTCCAAGTAGGCTTCCATTCCCATGATACCACACACCCATGCAATAAAATTGTCATTAATCAAGACATCGATCCCAGGACAACCAGTGTGTGGCCCACACAGGAGCACCAGGATCACAAAAACATAGCTAATCCACTCAACCTTTTTTTTCAACTGTTTTTCCAACACAAAACCAAACTGTATTTTCCATTTCCAAAACCCATATAATTTATAGAACAGAATGCCTTTTTATAGTCCTTTCTCTATTACTATACCACCATATTAGACATTTATGTATATAGCACAGATGACTTATGGAGTTAATTCTCAAATTTTTATTGATCGTACCTTAGGAGTTCACTTCAAAGATAGAGCCAAGCTAAAGGCAATAGCATTGAATATAATATCATAAAGACCTGGATTACGATATCAAGTTTTTCATACAGTGACTATGTTACCCAAGACCTCATCTAATGAATGGAAATGCTAATACTTCACATCACTGTTATGCTGTAGGCAATAACTGGGATGATTTTTGTCAAGGAGCAAGCACAGTGCCTGGCATAGAGCAGTCATGCAGAGTGCCCTGGTTTTCCCAAAGTATATGGACCATGTAAACTTTCTTCAACCCTGCAAACACCAGTGGGCACTTATTTAAAGATCAACCACCACAACAAAAATAATTTTAAAATGCTACTACTTGTTGGTATTGATTGTGAAAAGTCAGTAGGATAGAAAGAAACAAAAAGAAACATGGTGATTTTAAATCATGTCCACAGACTCTTTGAGGTGGGGTTTGTGGTCCTTCTCCCTGAACCTGGGCGTACTTATAACCTACTTTTAATCATTAGAATGTGGCGGAAGTGACAGTGACAGTTTCTGGGCACAAATCTTGGGTTACTTGCACTTGGAACCTAGTCGCCATGCTGTGAAAAAGCTCAGGTCAGTGCACATACCACATGCCGATGTTCTGCTCAGCAATTTCTGCTCAGGTCCCATCCCACAGCTAGTCTCAACTAGATGAGCTCAGATGACACCAGCCCCTGCCATCAAGTTACCCTGAACCTCTGAATTTTTACAGCTGAGCCCTTAGATATTGTGGAAAAAGAAAAGCTGTCCCTGTTCTGTCCAGTCCAGATTCCAGACCCACAGAGTTAGTGAGCAAAAGAAATATTTAGTGCCATTACATTCTATGACAATTTGTTACACAGCAATAAATAACCTGAACAGTAGGTATTAAAGTGACTTTGTTATGTGAGGGAGAAAGCAGAGTGAAGACAGTTTCTGAATGTGCCCAATGGGACAAACCTTAGGTTTTCTCATTTTCTCCTCCCAGTGGTCAAGGAAGGAAGGTTCTATTGCTCCTGTTTTAAAGATGGACAATGCCTAAGTTACAGGAGTTAAATTACATTTCCTGGGATACTCTCTCTCTCTCTCCCTCTCTCCCTCTCTCTTCTTGTTAGCTGAGAGAGGATCTGAAGTATATGTTTTGCCAAGTGATTTAGTGTTTGGGTGCTCTGCCTGATTTCCTTTACCCATTCAGTTCAGTTCAGTCGCTCAGTTGTGTTTGACTCTCTGCGACCCCATGAATCGCAGCACGCCAGGCCTCCCTGTCCATCACCAACTCTCGGAGTTCACTCAGACTCACATCCATCGAGTCAGTGATACCATCCAGCCATCTCATCCTGTGTCGTCCCCTTCTCCTCCTGCTCCAAACCCCTCCCAGCATCAGAGTCTTTTCCAATGAGTCAACTCTTCACATGAGGTGGCCAAAGTACTGGAGTTTCAGCTTTAGCATCATTCCCTCCAAAGAAATCCCAGGGCTGATCTCCTTCAGAATGGACTGGTTGGATCTCCTTGCAGTCCAAGGGACTCTCAAGAGTCTTCTCCAACACCACAGTTAAAAGGCATCAATTCTTCGGCGCTCAGCTTTCTTCACAGTCCAACTCTCACATCCATACATGACTACTGGAAAAACCATAGCCTTGACTACATGGACCCTTGTTGGCAAAGTAATGTCTCTGCTTTTAAATATGCTATCTATGTTCCCCTTCATGTCCCCTCAACTCCCATTATGTGATGTCAAGAGGAGAGTGAAAAAGTTGGCTTAAAGCTCAACATTCAGAAAACTAAGACCATTGCATCCAGTTCCATCACTTCATGGCAAATAGATGGGGAAATAGTGGAAACAGTGGCTGACTTTATTTTGGGGGCTCCAAAATCACTGCAGATGGTGATTGCAGCCATGAAATTAAAAGACGTTTACTCCTTGGAAGGAAAGTTATGAGCAACCTGAGTTCGATCCCTGGGTTGGGAAGATCCCCTGGAGGAGGGCATGGCAACCCACTCCAGTATTCTTTCCTGGAGAACTGCATGGACAGAGCAGCCTGGAGGACTACAGTCCATGGGTCACAAAGAGTCGGACATGAATGTGCGATTTACCACACAAGCATATACTGAGATTTTGTTAAATGACAGGATCAATACTTCTTCAGTTCTGTGCATTTTCTCTTTGACTCTTCACAACACTTCTATATGGTGTGTACTTCCATTTCTAGTTCACAGATGAGGAAAAAAAACATTTACAGAAAATACATAACTGGTCAATTATTATGCAATCAGCAAGAAGTTTAAAGTTGGGATTTTATTAAATATGTCTATATATTGGATCTCTTTTTGAATGTGCCATTTTATTCCTGAACTATTTGTCATCCCCTTTCTAGCCATAAATGGGCTCTTCTCACTTATCAGTTCAGTTCAGTCACTCAGTCATGTCTGACTCATTGTGACTCTATGGACTGCAGCACGCCAGGCTTCCCTATCCATCACCAACTCCTGGAGTTTACCCAAACTCATGTCCATTGAGTCTGTGATGCCATCCAACCATCTCATCCTCTGTCATCCCCTTCTCCTCCCACATTCAATCTTTCCTAGCATCAGGGTCTTTTCCAGTGAGTCAGCTCTTCACATCAGGTGGCCAAAGTATTGGAGTTTCAGCTTCAGCATCAGTCCTTCCAATGAATATTCAGGACTGATCTCCTTTAGCATGGACTGGTTGGATCTCCTTGCAGTCCAAGGGACTCTCAAGAGTCTTATCCAACACCACAGTTCAAAAGCATCAATTCTTCGCACTCAGTTTTCTTTATAGTCCAACTCTCACATCCATACATGACTACTGGAAAAACCATAGCCTTGACTAGATGGACCTTTGTTGGCAAAATACTGTCTCTGCTTTTTAATATGCTGTCTAGGTTGGTCATAACTTTCCTTCCAAGGAGTAAGCATCTTTTAATTTCACTTATTGGTCTAGGTATACAATATCCAATGTAACAGTACCTTCAAATTAATGACATGTCCCCATTCTATTATCCCTTTTCTATCCTGGCACAAATCTTGCTGCAATGGGTCCTGGATGAAGGGCAAAGAATAGAATGAGGCTCACCAAAAATTTTCTGCCCCTACACAAAAGTTTATTCTGTATGCCACAAGAATGCTTTCTACAAGTCTGCTGTCCTTTCCCAATATGGTGGTTTTAAAGTTTGGTTAACTAGAGGTTTCGCTTTCCCTAGAGGGAATGAATAGAAATCTGCACACCTGATACAGTACTTACAACTGTGTGGATCTTCTGGTGAGGAAAAAAGATCTTGACCTGGTTCTTGGGCCAGTATTGTTAAATAGGATATCAGCTCTGCATTTACTTCATTACAGTGATACTGAATGAGGAGGCGCTATAGGATCTGGGATAACAATGCCCGTGACTCGCATCATATTAAACAGGCACACGCAGCACACCAGGGACTATAGGCCGAAGGTCCAAAGTTGTGGAACATTCTAGTTCTGCTTGTTCTGGCTGTTCTTTATTTAGCTCATGGTTTGGAGATGGGATTCCACCACTTCAGCTCAATGTCAAACTGAGCTCCTTTTTATACTACTTGTTTGGAGTATTCAAACAGTTCCCAGTTTCTCAATAAGAAATTACTCTGTAACACCTGGAGGGCAGAAGACAAATATACATCCAGAGATGTATACATGAGAAGGGAAAAGCTACCCACTCCAGTATGCTGGCCTGGAGAATTCCAAGGGCTGTATAGTCCATGGAGTCACAAAGAGTCAGACACAACTGAGCGACTTTCACTTCACTTTATAAAACTTTGCTTTAAAGTTTTGAAGGTAGCTCAGGGTTCATATCAAGAGCTCCTGGTCCCTCTGCCCCATTAGGGTCCTTAGAGGTATCACTCACAAGCAGGCAACAGATGAGAGCATAGACTACAAACCATCATCTCAAAAACGATGGCCTCAGCTCAGCAGCCTATCATTTCAAGATGATGACCTCTGCCCAGGAATTGAACACATTGCAAATGATGATCTCAGCACAATGTAGCAGTCCAAGCCTTGATGCTGACATGGCCAGATGTCCTATCACCACAGTCTGATGCCAAAACCCACCCCCAAAATTCTGACCAGACTCATTTTCTCTGTTCTGAGACTCAATCTCTGACTCTTCCACCCAACCTGAATCTCCTATAATTGCCCCAACTGCCCTCTCTTCTGTATCTCCTCCTACCTTATCGATCAGTTTCAATCTATGCAGGCCTCTGTTCCCTACACAGATGATGCCAGTGGCACCATGGTTACTGTCCACTACTTAACTGAAGATCCTACCCAGCCTACTTACCTGCATCTCTAAGATTTCATATCCTCTCTTATACCGTGTAATGACAGCTTGCAAGGAACTAAAGCCTATTGGCAAGCCCCAGTATCTATCCTGCTACATCAAGGAACTCCCCATAGATTATTCAGATTTGTTCTTAACCCACTCCTTTCCATCTTCATGCACTGCCTCTAGGTGTAAACTAGCACTCTATACGCTTTCTGATATATTCCTATTGGTGCCACCTCATTTTAGTTTCTCCTCTTGGGTACCTATTAGTAAAGATGGCTCAGTGGTAATGAATCCACCTGCAGTACAGGAGACGCAGGAGATGTAGGTTCAGTCCCTGGGTTGGGAAGACCCCTTGGAGGGGGGCATGGCAACCCACTCCAGTATTCTTGCCTGGAGATCTCATCGACAGAGGAGCCTGGAGGGCTATAGTCCAAAGGGTCACAAAGACTCGGACATGACTGAGTGAGCAAATGAGCGAATCTTGGGTACCTAAAACCTGAATTGGGATCCTCACGTCCACTATCTCTCCACAAAGGCCTAAAACTCTACCTACAACTATGCATTTCATTTGGTAGCTGGCCATGATTACTGTCCCTGTAATGGTTTCCACATCATTTTCCATTGTAAACTCCACAACTGCAGTAGTTATGATTTTCCCTTGTCCAACAACCCCCACACTACACGCTCCACTATTTTGCAGTCTCATCATACCCAAGGCCTCCTTTCTGTGACTTGCTGGATAATATCTGTGTAACATGTTCCCTAAGAGCTGACCCTCTAACAATGCTGGGCATACTAACTGGTGCTCCAGCCTGAACAACCACTCCTGCAACTAATCCCTATCCCCTTGGAGGTGTTTGATGTCCATATTGACTACTCATCATTCTCTCCTTATCTGCCCCCTGCATTTCTTTCCAGCATTCTCTTAACCTCATTAAATTTCCATTCATGGACCCCATATCCCTCCTGTCTCCCATCATCAAGCAATATTATAGACAGTCATGCCCCTCCATTAAGACAATTTGACCCTCACATGTCTACACTGATGTAAACTTTCCCATCAGAAACTATCCTCCAAGCCCCTTGGGGCTACTTGTTCTCCTGCGGTATCACACCTATTCAGTAGGGTAGCATATTCTATTCTTCCATTCCTCCCCCTCCCATGCTATGCAATTTGACCTTTGTTTTATGCATATTTAGTCTCTGATCTCCCTACATCCAACTAGAAAATTAATTTCTCTCATCTAGTTTTCCCACAAAAAGAAGGAGCAAATTACCTTTTTACCTATTATATTGGGCCTCTTTGCAATCACTAGTATAAAAGGCACAAATTTATTAACACAAACTTAATACATATAGGCCACCCAGACAATGATATCACTTCCTTAGAAGCCCTTAATATGGCATAAATCTCTCTAGCTGCTATAGTAACTAATAAAAGTTAGCATTGAACTACCTATTGCCATATCAAGGTGAAGTTTGGGCCTTAAATGTGGGCCAATAGTACAGGAAAGGTCTTCAGAATATTCCAACAGATAGAACAAACCAAAATAATAAATAATATTACAAAAGTACTTAAATTCCCTGGGCCCTGGTTGATTTCTTCTCCTGGATGTCTCTTTCTGTCTACATTGACGATACTCTACTATCTTTCAGGGAGCTGTAATAATTGCTTGTTGTTCTTCAGTTGGTCAGTCATGTCTGACTCTTTGAGACCCCATGGACTGTAGCAAGCAAGGCTTCCCTGTCCTTCACTATCTCCCAGAGCTTTCTCAAACTCATGTCCATTGAGACAGTGATGCCATCCAACCATCTCCTCCTCTGTTGTCCCCTTCTCCTCCTGCTTTCAATCTTTCCCAGCATCAGGGTCTTTTCCAATGAGTCAGCTCTTCACATGAGGTGGCCAAAGTATTGGAGCTTCAGCTTCAGCATCAGTCCTTCCATTGAATATTCGGGGTTGATTTCCTTTAGGATTGACTAATTTGATCTCCTGGCTGTCCAAGGGACTCTAAAGAGTCTTCTTCAGCACCACAGTTCGAAGGCATCAATTCTTTGGTGTTCAGTCATTTTTTTAATTGTCCAGCTATCACATCCATACATGACTACTGAAAAAACCATAACTTTGATTATATGGACCTTTCTTTGTAGGTCTCTGCATTTTAATACACTATCTAGGTTTGTCATTGCTTTTCTTCCAAGGAGCAAGCATCTTTTAATTTCATGGCTGCAGTCACCAGCCACAGTGATTTATTTTGAGCTGGTTTTACAAACTTAATCTCTCAATAAGTTTATTTACAAGAAACATGGTAGATTGCTGTGCTAACTCAGACATCAGGGATACATTTTTAAGATCCCTGGAGAAAGTTGTATCCTCACTGATATGTGTTTTACTACCAGCATTCTCTTGGCCACATTTCCTACTTGTGTCTGTTGCCTCCTTCAGCATCCTGATAAGGCTCACCCTTCCCACACCCATACTCCTGTCCTTCCTCCAACTGGTTTGAGTCTGCCTAGGCAAGCAGGAGCACTTGCCCTGCTGAATCCTACCAGGGGCCCCTGCTCCCACCCACTGTCACCAGGCTCCTTTCTATCTCATTCAGTGTTACAAATCTGGAAAGGGAAACCACCATCATTTCACATACACATCCCTTTAAGCCACAGGGGCAGAGGAGGAAGAAGAGGAGATGGGAACTCTGAGAAATAATAAAGATGTTATAATCTAAAAAATCTGTCTTTTTGGAGAGGAAAACCAAATAAGGGAGGATTCTGTCTTTTTGGAGACAAAAGCCAAAAGCAAATTCATTCGTTTAATTCAATATACACTTGCTACATGTAGTTCCAGGAGTGGTACTAGATGTTGGAGAAATAAAGGTGACTAAGAGAACATATTATTTGACCTCAGAGAGTCTGTAATCTGATGGAGCAATCAGGCTTCTGATACATGTAAAGAGTGCTATGAGGATATCCCAGGATGAAAGGGGAGCAATCCTTTTTGGGTGATTAAATGAATATAGGGGATTCACTGAGGCTTCACAAATAAGTGACTTCTAAGTTTGTGTTTAAGGATGAAAAGGAGAGGAGGAGTTTGAGGGTATTTTAGATATAATATTTCAGAATTCAAAAGAGACAAGCACGTATGATGTCAGGAAGACATGGGAAAACGTGACCCATTCAAAGGTCAGTGTGTGATTGAATTTAGCTGAACTATAGGGAGTAAATAGCTTCCCAGGTAGTTCAGTGGTAAAGAATCTGCCTGCCAATGCAAGAGACGCAAGTCTGATCCCTGGGTTGACAAAATCCCCTGGAGGAGGAAAGGGCAACCCACTCCAGTGTTCTCACCTGGGAAATCCCAGGACAGAGGAGCCTGGCAGGCTGCGGTCCATGAGGTTGCAAGAGTCAGATACAACTTAGTGACTAAACCAACATCACTACCACCATAGGGAGGAAACAGAGAAGAAGCTAAAGAAAGAAATGTCATGAGTCAAATCATGAAGAGTCTTGGATGATGTGTCAAGGGATCTGGATTTTATTCTTTGATTGGTGGGAGTTCCTAAAGAGTTTAAAGCAAGGAAGTAATAGAATCAAATTTGTTTTTGAGATATAGTACTTTGACAGCACTGTGGAGGTCAATTTAAGTAGGAGAGGCTGGTTAAAAGAATTTATCAGTAATCCACAGTTTTATTGATGCAACAGTACTAAAATTAAACCATTGACAATAGGAGTAAAGAAGGGAGAACAAAACCAAGTGATAATTAGGAGGTAGGACCTGGCAGCTAAGTGGATGAAGCAGAATAATAAGAAGTGACCAAAAATAACTCCAAAATTTCTGACTTGGACTATGTGGCTGATTGTTAAGATAGGAGATATGAGAGAGAGAGAGAGAAACATTTCGTGGAAGAAGAGGGAAGAAAAAAAGGGGATGACTTTTATATTGTATATTCAGTTTGATAATCTCTGAAGAGTGTCTTAGAAGCAACTGAGTGTATGGGTCTAAAGTTTAGGAACAAGATCAAGACACTGAGATATTTGAATCATCAGCCTATAGATGGCCATTAATTAAGGCTAAGAACCTGACTGGGGTCATGTAACAAACTCATATAAAATGAAATGAGAATGGGTTAAAAATAAAGCCCACCTCAGGAAAGGTTCATATATTAGGGGTAGTTAGAGAAAGAAAACCAGCAATGGAGATTGAGACACACTAGCTACATTGCATGAGAATCACAAGAAAATGGTGTCACACAATCAAAGGTAGGAAGTATCAGTTGAAGAGCTCAAATAAGATAAAGACTAAAAAGTATCTGCTGGAGTTAGCTTTGGTAAGAGCTATTTTACTGGAGGGGAAGGGGGCTGTATTCTACAGTAGGTTCAAGAAGGAATGGGAAGTAAACGTGCAGATAATTATAAGAGACAATTCCTTTTAAAAATATTGATTGTGTAAACAATGACCAAAGAACCGCCATCTTTTTATTGACTGCAGTGAAAAAGCCAGTAGATGGTGAAATGTCAAAGATCCAGGGAAGAGAAAGGACAATTTAAGGAGGAAGGTCCTAATGTCATGGGAGGGGAGGGGAGTTTCGGAACACAGATGTAGGATTTAGTTTTGAAAAAGGTTTCCCATTCTACTAAATTTCTACAGATGGTGGTAAGGGTGAATACAGATATAGATACTGTCATGAGGGATGGAGGAGGAGCTTTAGGGAATCCTATGTTTTGGACTCTGTTTTCTCTGCCAAGTAGATGAGGTCATTTGATGAAAACAGAAGACTGAAGGACAGTAATGAATGTCTGAAATAACTACTGAGTGAAAGCAGAGAGAAAGAGGCAGTGAGGGACACATAGAAGCATTTCTTTTTTCTTTTAAAAAAATCAATCCACTGAAGCTTTGGCTAGCACTGAAGGCCCAGTTGAGACTGTAGAACTATAGCTTATAGAGGCACATGTGCTTGGAGATATGCTACTAAGGAAAATAGCAAAAGAAAGCTATGATTAGCACCCTTAGGTGAAGTAGGAAAAAAAACCAGACAGTTAAATAAAATTGAGTTTGAATGCATCCAAGCAAGGGGGTAGGATTGTCAAGAAGGACAGAAGGCTGAGTGTATTGGCAAGAAAGTGGTTAAAGTTATGAATGGCAAGTTAGAGAAAATAGAATGTCAAATACTTGAGATCTCTATGAGATTGTACACTAGTTTCAGTGGGAAAAAAAAGGAAAGACAGGTGAAAATGTAGGAGGTGATAATTAGAAAGTAGCACTAGAGTTTAAAATGTTGGAAGTATGAATGAATGTTATGAATTATGACTGTGTCCAGGATGCAACCATGAGAGGGTATTCCTGGTATGGAAGAAAGGGGAAAACAACTGAAATTAAGTAACCCAAGAATCCATGATACTAGGGAGTTAGTTGACTTGTGTAAGAAGATATTGAAGGCAGGGAAGATGAGATAAATAGGATAGATGGTAAGGACACGAATATAAGGAAAATGATCAGGGGGTTGGTAGAGAGTAATAATCAAGAAAGGTAGCTGATTATGTACAATCAGATGGCATGAGAGGAAGTTTTTATATGGAGGTATAAAAATAATGCTTTAGAAGTGGCCACTGGGTTTCAGAGACATCTCTAGGACTGTGGTAAGGAGGCTTGAAAGAACTACCAATTTTTCCATGAAGTGTTAGTGCTAAGTTGCTTCAGTTGTGTCTGACTCTTTGTAACTCTATGGACTATAGCCTGCCAAACCCCATTGTCCATGGCATTTCCCAGGCAAGAATACTGGAGTGGACTGCCATTTCCTTCTCCAGGGGATCTTCCCAACCCAGGGATCAAACTTGTGTTTCTTAATGTCTCCTGCATTGACAGGCAGGTTCTTTATCACTAGCGCCACCTGGGAATCCCAAATCAAAACAGAGACTGGCAAAGGATAATGGGTGAAAGACAGGAAAGACCAGCAGTCCATTAAATACACACAAGATATGGATGAGAATGACTCTGGACTCATCGTTACCCTGTCACTTTTAGCTTATGGATTATTACTATTTAATATCTGTCCCTGGTGGCTCAGATGGTAAAGAATCTGCCTGCAATGCAGGAGACCCAGCTTTGATCCCTTGATCAGGAAGATCCCCTGGAGAAGGGAATGGCTACCTACTCCAGTATTCTGGCCTTGAGAATTCCATGGACAGAGAATACCATCCATGGAGTTGCAAAGATTCAGACACGACTCACTGACTACACTTTCACTTTTTTAACTCCACCCAACACACACATTAGTATACATCTTTTTCACACTACCTCTCTCTGATGGTTGTTTCTACTTTTCTCAAGAATTCTTATAATGGATCAAGATAGTGGAATTTCTATAAAGCTTTATAACAGTAGTAGCTAGCATTTGTTAGGTGTCTCCCATGCATTATATCATACAAGAATTTAATTAAAAAGTACTGTTATCCCCATTTTTTAAGGTGTGGAAACTGAGAGATCAATCTACAGCTAATTAACACTATTAAGTGATGGATCCAAGACTCTCATGCAGATATCCAGATTGTAGCTCCTAAATTACCATACCACAGTATCTTTTTTTCACTTCTTTTAATGGGAATTACAAAAAGACATCATAGTATATCATTTATAATGCCCTTTCTACTTCTAACATTTTGTTAAAGACAATCCATTACTAATAAAATCACACAATTTTAGTGTTAAAATAGAAAGTGACAATTCTTTTTTGTCACTCCTTTTATAGACAAAGAAAATGATACTATCAGAAGAAAAATGACTAGTCCAATAACACAGAGCTCATTAGTGACAGAACTGAGAATCTAACCCATGTCTTCTTTACTGCAAAATCTCACAAACATTCACAAGTTGTTTCCTCCAGTGGCCTACTGCAGCGAGTGGAAGTGCATCAATAGTAACATCCTTTGCTATAGGGTTTTGTGTTAAACAATGTCTTTTTTTTTCTTTTACTGAAGTATAGTTGATTTACAATGTTGTCCTAATTTCAGGTGTTTATGTCATCTATCTCCATCATTCATTTGCACAAAGAGAAATCCTGCTATAAAATGCTTTAGCTAAGCAATTATCTGATGAGACACAGGAAAGTTATTTTTCATGAGGTAGAGGAAGAAAGGAAAGATATACAACTAGAGAAAGGCAGACCAGTGCAGATACCAGAGTTCCTGCCTTGAAAGTAAGGGAACAGAAGAGGGATGTTGAACAACTGGAGAAATGAAGTCTGAAGAGGTACTAAAGAGAGTACTGGGGTGCTGATAAAGGAAAGTGCTCGTGGATGGTAAAAATAAATCTCACCTACCTTTTAATATCATGAATAAAATTTGAAAAAGGCTTTGCTATTTACAAAGTGCTTTATGTAAAGCAGTTCCTGCAGAATCTGCCTCTAGTAGGCATTTAATAAATGTTAGCTTTATTTTTCTTTTCCTTCTGTCTTTCCATTCTTGAAGGTATTTTGAGATTATATCAGGTTGGGCAATGTTGTGTCTGTTTTAACAGCAGGCTATGTCTTATAGTGGGACAAAAATGGACTCTGGAGCCTGTCTGCCAGGACTTGAATCCTGTTTCAATCACTTATTAGTTGGTGGTAAGCAGGTGAAATCACAATTCCATCCTGAGAAAGATATTCAGGTTATTTTACTCTGAATTTCTATTGTTTTCCCTGAAAATATTCCAGGAAGAGGGCTAAGAGGCTTCTGAGAGCTCCCAACATGCTGTTTCCAAATTCAGATGAAATCTTGGTGGGAAAAGAGGCCCCAGACTTTTGGACAGATTTGTATGTTTACCTTTCTCAGTGCTACCTTGGCAGTGCTTTCTTGTAGCTCTTTTTATCTAATAACCTCTTAAAGAAATGAACCTTCTCGTATCAACTATTAATAACACATTTGGCTGGAATGTAAGTTCACAGGCTGCTGTGAGTATAGGAATGCAACAGAGGAAAATGGAAGACAGAAGACATGAGTGCTGTATTTTATAGTTAGAACCGTTGCTGGCTGACAGCTCATACTTTTTAAGCAAAAGAAAGTATTATTGTTTTATGTGGCCTTTAGAAAATGAAAGGGCTTTCTATGTGATTATTAAGGGGAGAAGAAAGCTTTTACAACCCTTTAAAATCAAGCTGGATCTCACTATAAAGAAATCAAAGCCATACATTGACATGAATCCACCATGGGTGTATGGCAAAACCAATACAGAATTGTAAAGTAAAATAAATAAATAAATAAATAAATAAATAAATAAAATAAAAAGAAATCAAAGCAAAAGATGTTACCAAATGATGGATGAGCTGCAGATATTGAAAAGATAAAGGGTGGTTTGCCATATTTTCTGGTACCATATTCACTTGATCTAGCTGCTCAGGGGGCTCTGGTAAAAAAGGCTCAGTGGTAAAGAGAACCACCTTCAACTATTGATGCTACTATGGGTGTAAGAAGTGGCTATACAGATGTCATACAGTTGCTGTCTCTAGGATAGACACTTATAGGTGACTGTCTAGGACCTACGATCATCACCTATATGTAACTATCTGCTAAAAGAAAATTTTACATACCAAGACATAGGGAAGTCTTTCTGGCTTATACATGAGTTAGCTTGAGTTTTATAAAGCTAACTAAAATAGTCTGTCAAACATACATTGTACATCTGCTTTAATTATTAAAGAAAAGGCCACACTGATCAGAAGTAAAGAATGTCCATGTTAAAAATAAAGATTAAATGTCCTTTCTGATATGCTAATGCTGGTACTCCCGCAATGATAAGACTCCCTTCCTAGCTGCCAAGGCCATACCATATGTGCTGTCTGGGTACGTGCTGGTCTGTCTTTTAGAGACATTGAAGAAACGTATCCCTGATTTGTTCAGTGTTCTTTGTTCTGACAAGATATAAAACTGCTGAAAACCCTGCTTTTTCTGGAGCAGGCTTCTGTGCAAGCCCTATTTGGCTCAAATAAAATTCCTTTCTATTCTTATTATTGACTATTTACTGATTATTTTCATAGACACATCTATCATCTTCTTGGTATAGTCTGAGACCTTCTCAATGCCTGGAGATAAGAGAAGCCCTCAGGAACAATGCTCAGGATAGGTAGCATATAGATGTTTGGGTGGGAAAATACTGGCTCCTGTGTCAGCAGGAACTTCTTTTATTTTTTTAAATTTATTTATTTTTTATTTTACTTTACAATTCTGTATTGGTTTTGCCATACATTGACATGAATCCACCACGGGTGTACATGCGTTCCCAAACCTGAACCCCCCTCCCACCCCCCTCCCCACAACATCTCTCTGGGTCATCCCCGCGTACCAGCCCCAAGCGTGCCATATTCTGCATCGTACATAGACTGGCAATTCGATTCTTACATGATATTATACATGTTTCAATACCATTCACCCAAGTCATCTCACCCTCTCCCTCTCCCACTGAGTCCAAAAGTCCGAAAAATATGGAACGCTTCACGAATTTGCGTGTCATCCTTGCACAGGGGCCATGCTAATCTTCTCTGTATCGTTCCAATTTTAGTATATGTGCTGCTGAAGCGAGCACCAGCAGGAACTTCTAACATAATTTCACAACCCAGATGAGTCATCAGTCTGATCTGCTATTGTTTTGGGGCAGATGTCTATCTGAGCATATTTGAGCATCATGATGACATGGAACACTCATTTTGTTTTACATGTGGCAATGTTCTGAAAGGGTCTGGAAATGCCTACTTTTATTTAACTAAGATGTATTGCTGTTGTTTAGTCACAAAGTCATTTCTGACTCTTTTGTGACCCCATGGACTGTAGCCAGCCAGGCTCCTCTGTCGATGGGATTTCCCAGGCAAAAATAGTGGAGTGGGTTGCCATTTCCTTCTTCAGAGGATCTTCCCTGATCGGGGATCGAACCTGCATCTCCTGAATGGGCAGGCAATTCTTTACTACTGAGCCACCAGGGAAGCCCCAACTAAGATATAGTATATGTGAAATAAAAGGAGAGATGAAGCTAAAATGTCAGGGCAAGGAGTTTTCATGCAGTCCAGGATGCAGTAGGGAAATATGGAATGGTTTCTGAGAGATATGATAAGTGCCATGTTTTAAAAAATGAATTGGCATGATAATAGTAACAAACTCTATTAAGCATACTTTGTATCACTTTATAAAAAAATGTATGTGTTTGTGTATGCGTGGTAATCCCACAACAACCTTAAGAATTAGATGCTACTAAAATTCTCATTTTTTTTTACAGGTGAAAAAAACTAAAAGAGGTTAATTCTTTTGCCCACTGTCACAGGAAGAGTAAATGACAGAGCCAGGCTTATGTCCTTTAATTTTTTATTAGAATTGAACTCAACAGTTCTTTTTAGATTTGCTACACACATTGCTTTGAATGTAGGGGCAATATATTTGCTCTTCAGCTCATCCCACCCATTTTGGCTTCTATAAACTTCTTCACTGTGCTTGAAATTCTAACTACCCTCTTTACCTTGTCTTTCTGTATTATGAGCCTCTGTAAATTTCTTCAGCATGACTGTACCTGTCCTCAGGATTACCCCATCATACACATCTACCAATCCTATGTCTTTTGCTTGCTAGCTTCTGATTTGACCTTTGCTCTTTGATTTGGGGGTGATTTCCGGTTTCTAGCTACTTTCCTGCCTGGATCGCCATAACCTGTACCCTTGACTTCAAGCCCATTCTTTACCTGTGGATGTCTGTAGTACTGTGGAAATAAAAATCCTAATAATGCAGAGAATTCACCACAAAGTGTAGAAAGGAAAGAATGATGTTTGATTTTTAAATAAACATATGCTATTCATGTTATGTGCACATAGACAAGTTGTATAAAACTTAAAAAGTCAGGCCATTTTCACACACATTTATATAGACAGTTTGCAGCCATACAAAACACACATCCTTCAACTTTTATGGTATTCTTGTGTTCCCTACAAGAGGACATAACAGAACAATTTGTGTATAGATATATTTTTCTGTATAGTTCATCCTAAGTTCACTTAAGAATTGAGATAGCTACTTGCTCTAGTTAATTGCCATCACCCATGGGAATAGTAAATCCTCTCTTATCTCTTTATAAGCAAATGATTACAGCCTAAGACAGACAGCTAGTTAAACTATCTAGGTGCCAGGAAGACTCCTAGACGTTTACATTTCAAAGGTGATGAAATCCAGACCCGTGAAGAGAGTTATTTACATTCCAAATGTTAGATTAAGGACTCTGGTTGAATTGGGTCTCCCAAAGAAAGAGTCTTAGAAGGAGAGGCCAAATGATCTATTTGTCCATTAAAAACAGACACAATTATTTTTATTTACTCTTAAATTTAGCTCTGTCATTGACAACACTGGGACTTCAAAGAGTAGTGATGGGAGCTGTCTAAAAGGCAGCATCAAGCTGAAAAGACTCAGGAAACCTCATCATTTTAATAAATCACCGAGCACTAGTAAGAGTGCTCCTAAGTTCTCACAGCATCCCGGGCAGCATCAAGCTGAAAAGACTCAGGAAACCTCATCATTTTAATAAATCACCGAGCACTAGTAAGAGTGCTCCTAAGTTCTCACAGCATCCCGGGGGACACACAAGTCTAGGAGCTACCTACTTTCCACCAGTGTTAGAGAATTCGTTCATGTTCCTAAGGCAACCAACTACTGGAAACTGGCTAATGTCCACAGGGGGAAAAAAAAGTAAATTCACTCAACAGAGTATTGATTTAGCTTTCTGTTAACTTGGATCATTTCATTTTTTTCCCCCAAAGCTTAAACTTTTTACTTTGTATTGGAATATAATATTAACAATGTTACAGTAGCTTCAGGCGAAAAGCTGAAGGATTCAGCCTTTTTTGTTTCAGACAGTGAGTGTTTTTGCTTTCCTAAGTTCATTTGTATTAAGGCCTTTGTCAAAAGAGATCATGCAGAGTGTTATGGTTGGTATTCCAGAAATGCTCTTCAAATCTGACAGTCTAAATGTTTACTTTATTTTATTTTTAAAATTAATTTGTTTTAATTGGAGGCTAATAAATTTACATGAAATCAGCAGATGCTTACTCCTTGGAAGGAAACGAAATTCATTATTTTTGACTATTTTATACCAGCTTGAGTTTAAAAAAAAATGAAACAAGTCAATTGCTGATGTTTTCAAACAACCTAGCTGAGTGGTTGTTATTAACGGATAAATAAGCATACTTTACATAGATTATACAAAACAGGCTCCTTCTCTGAGATGAGAGGACTCCTAGTTTGCTCTAGGTTTGAGCTAGAGTAAGGGCTAACATTTCTTCTGATGCATGGCAGTGATAACTGGACTCTGACCGGGAGCCTCAAAACTAATAGAAGGAAAACAGGGAGGTGGGGAACTGGAATCAAAAAGGAGTGGGGGAGAAGCCAAAGAAGGAGGAAGAAGGTTGATTTTTCAACTTGGAGGAGGTTGCACATGTGGAATGCATAGGTGGAAGCTTGACACAAATAGAAAAAAAACACAAATGGCCTTAACACACAGAGGACAAACTAAAATTATTGACCACATCTATATTTACATGCACATATGTAAAGAAGTTTAGGGGAAAAAATGATGCCAATTTAAGATTTTGAATGAGTCAAAAATATTTTCATTTTCAGGGTGGGATAAGTCATAAGAATAAGAAAGGCAATGAGTGACACCATAGATTGTCATTGCCTGAAGGAACCAATAAGTTACTCCAACTTTCTCCTTTTATGAATGAGAACTGAAGCCCCAAATGAAGAGATTTGTGGACAAACAATGTTGCCTGTCATTTCTGTAAGCAACTGTCATCAAGTCATCAGCCACTACACTACAATATAGTATAAACATATCTTTAATATGCATCAGGAAACCAAAAAATTCCTGTGATTTGCTTTCTTGTGATATTCACTTTATTGAGGTGGTCTGGAACAGAACCTGCAGTATCTCCAAGGTATGCCTGGGATTCATGAAGAGTATACAGGAACATAGATTTACCCTCTCTCCTAAATCTTTGCTTATTCTCTGTAGTTTGAAGCTCAACCATTCTTGTCCCCTCGTTACTCTTACGTTTTCCTAGAGTACAAATCAGAGTACTGAGATAACTTAGTCATACTATACTTCAGGTCAGAAAACTCGGCTTTATGTGCAGTCTGAGATGACTTCTATGTCTGGGATTCTACCATCTTTCCCAGGACTACTTGCTTTGTGATTTTATTATATCAAAAAAATTGTTTGAGAGCAGGAGTGAAGAAGCAAAAAGCTAAATATGATAAGGTAAATTGCTACCTTGCACCCTGTGAGGGACAGGGCACGTGAACTAAGGAGGTAGCTATGGAACTTAGAAGTCCCCTCTGATTATTATCTATGACCTGCTGTAGTGTCCAGTCCATGACCCTTCCCTTTATCTGATATCTGACCCTCTCCTCTCAGAGTAATGGGCCCCTGAGAAGTGTTATGCTAGTCAGGGCTGACTTGATCTGACTCAAGCTGGGCAATCAAGTATCAGTGGAGGAGCCTTCTTTCCCTCAAAAAAGAGGAAGACATTGTTATTAATGATTTGTAGTGTTAAAATATCCAGGATCTTTCTTTTGTGTGGCTGGGTAATGGAGATGAGAGAAAGTGGGGAAAAGGGGAGAAGATGGAGCAGCTTAAGGTAGGGGGCACCTGGGCCAGCAAAGCTTGGGGACTGCTTAGGAAATGCCAGATAAGCTGAGAAGCAGCATGGATGATACATCTCAGCTAAGCATAGCTGCCTAAGCCAAGAAACATACAATGGTTATCAAGTATGACCACTCCCTGTAGGAGATTCTAGCACAAGTACAGGATGTGCAGTCAGTTTGACTCCCTAGCATTTTTAGCTGATCATGCACTTCAGGGATGTGGAAAAACCAAGATAAAAAGGCTTGCAATGAGTGTTGGTAAGGAGAGTTTTCATCCACTCCTCCTCACAGGGCAGCTTTCAAAAAATCCCCACAGATCTGTGGAGCTTTAAGGCTGAAAGAGATCAATATTTGAGTCCTGCCTGTGGAAGATGGAAAGGAAGAAGTTGTGCCTAAGGTGGCCTCAGCCTGGAGCCCAAATGATACTATAGCTGTGCTGGGAACAAACTGCACATTCAATGAAAGCAAGACAAAGCGGACTCTTCTGTGGCCATCTTACAATGGACTCCATCCAAGAAGACTGTCCAGAGAGCACCAAGAGTGCAGCAGAAAAGAAGACCATGAGAAGCTCAGGGGCTGAGAGAGGACTGAAAAATAACAGCTGAAGGGGGCATGGCCCATAGTCAGATGTTTCCACTAGGGATCGCCAAAAGGTAAAAGTCACTCAGTTGTGTTTGACTCTTTGCAACCCCATGGACTATAGCCTGACAGTCTCCTCTGTCCGTGGAATTCTCCAGGCCAGAATACTGGAGTGGGTAGCCATTCCCTTCTCCAGGGTATCTTTGCAACTCAGAGATCGAACCCAGGGATTGCCAAGGAACTTGTTAAAATGTCCTGTGAGAGGAGTCACCAACTTCTTACCCACTCTGTTGAAGGTCCTGATGTTGGATGGCAACCATACCAACCAACAAATTCTGTTCTTAATTCTCCTTCCTCTTTCCTATCCATTACTGTAGGTGCTCAAAGGAGTACTTAGTGAATAGGTAACAAAGTCTAGAAAGGAAAGAGTGAAGAGGTCAGTGTTATCCCTCCCCCCATCAATCGTGTGTTTAGGCCAGAGCTAAGAGAATGAAGTTTCAAACTAAAAGTTTGAGTTTTCACATTACATTTGATGTATTAACTTTTGTGTGACAGAAATCAACTGTTATTACATGTGAAAGGAACACCCACATCTGTGAGATATCCCCAAGATTTTTTAAGGACGAGAAAATAATTCCTTTAAGGAAATTTAAAGGTTCAAAGGGAGAAAGAAAAAGTTGCTTTCTGTTTGCTCCCTACTGAATCAAATCCATGCAATAAGCTCAAGTACCAGCAATAGTGGGCTCCCCTGGAGGCTCAGATGGTAAAGAATCTGCCTGCAATGCAGGAGACCCAGCTTTGACCCCTGGATTGGGAAGATCCCCTAGAGAAGGGAATGGCTACTTACTCCAGTATTTTTGCCTGGAGAATTCCATGGACAGAGTGAGATAGGAGATAGACTGGCTCCAGTTTGGACATTTACAATCAGCCAGATTCCTCTTTGCATTTCCTGAGGCAAGAGATGGTGGGCTCCAGTTGAAGAATTTACAACCAGCCCCCTATTTGCTCTTGGAAATGGAAATAACAACAGAAACAGGGTAAACAGAGAGTCTTTGTCTCTTGTAAACATCTCAAGGAATAATCATGGCCAGGAGAAAGAGAGGCAAAAACAGTGTCTAAGTAAAGGATAAGGGAAATACCACACACATACAGAAAGGCTCCTTGGAGTCAAAACTCAGAGAATAACTCCAGGCCATAATGAGTCTTGCTCCTCCTGGAAGCCTTCACTTTTAGATCCATCTCGGCTAAGCACAACATTCAGAAAACGAAGATCATGGCATCTGGTCCCATCACTTCATGGGAAATAGATGGAGAAATAGTGGAAACAGTGTCAGACTTTATTTATTGGGGCTCCAAAATCACTGCAGATGGTGACTGCAACCATGAAATTAAAAGATGCTTACTCCTTGGAAGAAAAGTTATGACCAACCTAGATAGCACATTCAAAAGCACAATTACTTTGCCAACAAAGGTCCGTCTAGTCAAGGCTATGGTTTTACCATTAGTCATGTATGGATGTGAGAGTTGGACTGTGAACAAAGCTGAGTGCCAAAGAATTGATGCTTTTGAACTGTGGTGTTGGAGAAGACTCTTGAGAGTCCCTTGAACTGCAAGGAGATCCAACCAGTCCATTCTAAAGGAGATCAGCCCTGGGATTTCTTTGGAAGGAATGATGCTAAAGCTGAAACTCCAGTACTTTGGCCACCTCTTGCGAAGAGTTGACTCATTGGAAAAGACTCTGATGCTGGGAGGGTTTGGGGGCAGGAGGAGAAGGGGATGACAGAGGATGAGATGGCTGGATGGCATCACTGACTCGATGGACGTGAGTTTGAGTGAACTCTGGGAGTTGGTGATGGACAGGGAGGCCTGGCGTGCTGTGATTAATGGGGTCGCAAAGAGTCGGACACGACTGAGCGACTGAACTGAACTAAACTGGCTAAGGTGTGCCTGTGCTTCCAGGGTGAGGATACTGAGACAAATTAACCAAGGGGGAAACAAAGCAAGATGATTGGCCTGAGGGAAGACAAAGAACCAGAAAACTGCCCTTTTATAAAGAATTTAAATTTCCCAAAGGTACAACTCTCTGAATTCTCCTGTACACCTTTCCACAAGTACTTTTCTATAAACTTTTTACTTTACCACCTGAATTTGCTCTTAACTAGGCAGGCAAAGACTAGGGACCATAGCCACAACTGCTGGCTCTTGGGGCCCAGTGGTTAGGACTCTTGGTCTGGGAAACTAAGACCCTGATTCCAGCTACTGCTCGCTGCTGCTTGCTGCAAGCTGCTGCTTACTGCTGCATATGTCTGAAATTAAGAGGAGCCCGGTGGGCTACAGTCCATGGGGTCACAAAGAGTCGGACACAACTGAGTGAGTAACACACACACACACACACACACACATATCAGCAGTAGTATCAGATGGATCAGAATCCCTGCCACCTACTTTCTTGTTTTCACATGACTGGAGCTCTCACATGGTCTGCAACATAGGTCTTGCCTGTCTTCACAGGAATGCACCATCTATGCATCCAGTACCCTGTCCAGCCCATGCCTTTGCCTCTGTCCATCTGGTTGTCACAAAAAGGGGTTTCCTCAGGGACAAATCTCAGATCAAAGGGGACACTGGCAAAGTGGTAAGACTGAGCTCTAGCTCTGAATCTTGGAAATTGGATTACAGAGAGCTGAGCCTCTCAGAACTGGGTCAGCAGAGAGAATATATCCTGACCACACCAGCTCAAGTTGGTTTCTGTCTCTTGAAATGAACTCTCTTAATTAAGACATCCAACTAGTTCATATGTTAGTCCCTGATAGGGATACTAGAGAAGATTTATATGTTCACTGGTTTCATTCAAGATAAAGAGTATACATCATTTATTCATTGTTACAGGCAATATTTGTGTTAACATACTTGCTGTGAAATGCAGACATTAATTTTATTACATCTTGCATCTCTTATTCAAAATTATAACAACTTGTTCTGTGTCAAGGTCATCTCTAAACATGAGGATGCAGTGGTGGATGAAACAAAGTCATTGTCCTCAACACTTGTTACTGTAGATGGAGGTGGAGAACAGATAACAGAGAGCTAAGCAAATAATTTGGTACTTTTTACAGATAACAGAAGCAAATAAAGAATAAATATAAGCTAATAAGTGTACAGAAATTATACAAGATGAAATAGTGTAACATGTTGTGATAAGATAACAACAGGAAAATACCAGAGCTCACCACACTCAAAACTCAACAACAGAGTGTTAACAGCTTCCTTATCTCTGGGTAGCACCCCTTTCTCCTTTTTGCTACAATAGCCCTGGCTCAATCTCTAAAGAATCTGCCTGCAATGTAGGAAACCCTGGTTACATACCTGAATTGGAAATTGAAATCCCCTGGAGAAGGAAATGGCTACACACTCCAGTGTTCTTGGCTGGGAAATCTCATGGACAGAGGAGCCTGGCGGGCTACAGTCCATGGGGTCGCAAAGTCAGACATGACTGAGATACTGAACACAACCCTTTATAACATCTCTGTAACCACTTCTCTGCATTAAATCTCTCTACCTAAAATACTTCGAGTGATTTTTTTTCTTAACCGGACACCTGAGATGATATTTTGGAAGAGCAAACATCCTGCTAGCTCTTATAAAGAGGTGGAGTCAGGTTTCCCTTTATCTGTGTCTTACATCTGCCACCTTTGTGGGTAGGCCTCACATTTTTATCTCTAAAGAAACATGTCTTCCATGAAAAGTTCCTGACATTTGGTAATTTAGGAAATAGTGTATAGTGGTTTAAGAGCATGTACTCTAGAGTTAAACTGCCTGGATTCAAATCCAGCATATGAAGACTATGGCTTAGATGCTGCTGGTGCTGCTGCTAAGTCGCTTCAGTCGTGTCCGACTCTGTGTGACCCCATAGACGGCAGCCCACCAGGCTCCGCCATCCCTGGGATTCTCCAGGCAAGAACACTGGAGTGGGTTGCCATTTCCTTCTCCAATGCGTGAAAGTGAAAAGTGAAAGTGAAGTCGCTCAGTTATGTCTGACTCTTAGCGATCCCATGGACTGCAGCCCACCAGGCTCCTCCATCCATGGGATTTTCCAGGCAAGAGTACTGGAGTGCGGTGCCAATGCCCTCTCCAATGAATGGTTCTCAAATACTGAAAGTCTTGCCACATCAGAATCATCTGGGATCCTTGGCAGAATCCTCAAATAATCTGAAAGGGTCTGTCATGGGGCCCAGGAATATGACTTTAAATAAACTCTACAGAATTGAGAACCCCTTCAATTCTTCCATGAAGATTCTGTCAAAAATAATGCAGCAGGAAGGTTTTCATCATGAATATAGGTATTTCTGAAGCATGCCTCATGGAGACCAAGGACAGAGGGTTTTCTGACTTAAATCAACAGAACAGAGTGGTTATTAGGCATGCCTACAGCTCACATCTGTACTGTTTTTTTTTTTTTTTAAGATTTTTTAAAGGCAGTTTTAGTTTACAATAAAATTGAGAGAGAAGTGTACCCCCGCCCCAACACATGCATAGGCACCCGATTATTAACACTACTCACTAGAATGCTTTTTTAAAACAATGGATAAACTTTCATTAAGTTATAATCACCCAAAGTCCATAGTTTACATTAGGGTTCACTCTTGGTGTTGTACATTCTGTGGGTTTGAACAAAAGTATAATGACATATATCCATTAATATAATATCATACAGAGTATTTTCACTGCCCTAAAAATCCTCTGTGCTGTGTGTGTGTGTGTGTGTGTGTGTGTGTGTGTGCACGTGCTCTGTCTTTTCATCTCTTCCCCTGACACACACCCCTGGAAGCCACTGATTTTTGTGGCAAGTCTCCAAGTTTTACCTTTTTTTCAGAACATCATATAGTTGCAATCATACAGTAGTCTTTTAGATTGGCTTCTTTCACTTAGTAATACACATTTAAGTTTCCTCTGTGGCTTTTTGTGGCTTGATAGCTCATTTCTTTTTAGCACTAAAGAATATTTCATTGTCTGAATGTACACAGTTTATCTATTCACCTACTGAGGGACATCTTGGTTGCTTCCAAGTTTGGGGAATCATAAATAGAGCTGCTATAAAAATTCTTGTGCAGAGTTTTCATTTTTGTTTTCAACTCTGAGGTAAACATCAAGGAACGTGATTGCTGGATCATATGGTAAGAGTATGTTTAGTTTTTTAAGAAACTGCCAAACTGTCTTCCAAAGTGGCTGTACCATTTTGTATTGCTACCAGCTATGTATGAAAGTTCCTGTTGCCATCAATACTTTTCTATGCCCTTCCAAAGTCATTTTAGACCTATGCTTTTCACAGATGAGAAAAGTGATGCAAGTATTACATAGCAAGTCGGGTACCTAAGAAATACTCAAACCCATCACTTGACTCCTTATCCAGGGATGAGCCACCACATCCACTGCTTAATTTAAGTGATGCATTAGGAAGAACTTACAGCAACCAAGAGTAATTGATTCTTCCTTTCAGGCAAAATGTAAGCCCTGGAAAGAGTATCTGTCTGCCCGGATGGTGTCCTCATTGCCAAAATCTCCACTATCAGTGTCATGCCTTGAGAAGACTGAATTCTGCATTCTCAAGGCCTTTGAAATGAAAGCTAGTGACTGTAGACACAGAAACTATTATTATCTGTTGCATTCCTTTCAGTATTGAAAACATCATCTCTAAGAGCATTAAAAAATATTTTTATAATAGTAAAATTGGAAGAGGTTCATAATTCCACCACACTAACACCTGAAAAAAAGAGAATGAAAAGCAAGGGACTATGGACATAAACATGAATACACTCTTTGCAGTTATGTCCACCTTTTCATGAAGATAAATGATTAAAAGTTGAATTTTTCAGGCAAAGTATATGCACTTATTTATGTTTTAAGATTTTTTGCCAATAGAAAGCATTAAAATCAAACCAGTCAATCCCAAAGGATATCAACCCTGAATATTAATTGGAAGGACTGATGCTGAAACTGAAGCTCCAATACTTTGGCCACCTGATGTGGAGAGCTGATTCACTGGATAAGGCCTTGATGCTGAAATGACTGAGGGTGAGAGAAGGGGTGACAGAAGATAAGATGGTTGGATGGCATCACTGACTCAATGGACATGAGTTTGACCAAACTCAGGGAGATAGTCAAGGACAGAGAAACCTGGCATGCTGCAGTTTATGGGGTTGCAGAGAGTTGGACATGACTTGATGACTGAACAGCATTAAAATATTTATATTTATATTTCACTAACAGCATGGGAGAGACTATACTTCCCTTACATCATTCCTAACATTTAAATACAGTTCATAACACATCATAATAAATGGTGAACGAATATAAGCTTTCCCTCTAAGATCAGGACAAGATAAGTACACTCATTTTCATCACTGCTACTGGATATTGCAGTAGAAGTTTTAGCCAGAGCAATTAAGCAAGAACAATAAATAAAAGGCATTCAAATTGGAAAGAAAAAAAGTGAAATTACCTATACTCACAGGGCCTCCCTGGTAGCTCAGTTGGTAAAGAATCTTCCTGCAATGCAGGAAATCCCAGTTCAATTCCTGGGTTGGGAAGATCCCCTGGAGAAGGAAACGGCTACCCACTCCAGTATGCTGGCCTAGAGAATTCCTTGGACTGTATAGTCCATGGGGTTGCAAAGAGTCTGAAATGGCTGAACTTATCTATACTCACAGATAACATGGACCTATATGCAGAAAACTGCACAACATCCAAAAAAAGTCTACTAGAGCTAATAAACAAATTCAGTAAATTTTCAAGGTACACTCAAAAATCCATCGTGTTTCTATACACCAGCACTGAACAATCCTAAAACGAAGTTAAGAAAACAGTTTCATTTATAATATTATAGCATCCAAAAAAAAAAAACCATGGAAATAAGTTTAACCAAGGAGAGGAAAGACTTGCACACTGAAAACTATAAAACATTTGTGAATGAAATTAAGGAAGATCTAAATAAATGGGAAGACATTGTGCGCTCATGGATTAGAAACAATACTGCTATGGTGAAAATACTATGAAAGCAATCTAAAGGTTCAATGCAATCTTTATCAAATCCCAATAATTTGTTTTGCAGAAATGGAAGAGCCTATTCTCAAATTCATATGGTATTGCAAAGGGCCCTGAACAATGAGGACAGTCTTGAAAAAGTATAAAGTTGAACGACACATATTTTGCAATTTCAAAATTTACTACCCAGCTGCAGTAATCAAAACAGTGTGGTTCTGATTACATGAAAGACATATAGACCAATGGAATCTAATTGAGACTTCAGAAAAAAATCCACACATCTACGTCCAATTGATTTTTTGTAAGTGCAGGAACATTCAAAGAGGAAAGAACGTTCTCTTGAACAAATGGCACTGGAACAACTGGCTATCCACATGCAAAATAACAAACTTGGACCTTTACCCTGCTGCTGCTGCTAAGTCGCTTCAGTCGTGTCCGACTCTGTGCGACCCCATAGACAGCAGCCCACCAGGCTCCCCTGTCCCTGGGATTCTCCAGGCAAGAACACTGGAGTGGGTTGCCATTTCCTTCTCCAATGCATGAAAGTGAAAAGTAAAAGTGAAAGTGAAGTTGCTCAGTCATGTCTGACTCTTAGCGACCCCATGGACTGTGTAGCCCACCAGGCTCCTCCGCCCATGGGATTTTCCAGGCAAGAGTACTGAAGTGGGGCGCCATTGCCTTCTCCGCCTTTACCCGGAACCATATAAAAAAATTAACTCAAAATGGATCAACAACCTAAATATAAGAGCTAAAACTATTAAACTATTAGAAAAAAATAGAGGCAAATTATGATTTTGGATTTGGCAAACTGGAAAAAATGGCTCTGAATTGATACTATTATTGTTTAAAGATTTTGACCAATTGAAAATTAACTGAAACTGGAGTTAAATAATCATCATAATCAATATTGTTTTGTAGCTATTTTTACCAAAGTCTACTGATACAAATCTCCAAAACAGGGAGGCCTGGCGTGCTGCAGTTCCTGGGGTCGCAAAGAGTCAGACACGACTGAGTGACTGAACTGAACTGAACTGAACTGAAGCATAATTTATTTGAATAAACTAAAAGATTAAAAATGTTCACTTTCAAATGTTGCTAAAAGGGCATATGTTAATGTTTATTGTTTTTTAATATTACCTACAATGCTTAGAAATGTAAAAACATTATTTTAAACAGATCTCAAAAAAGTCCAATATCACATTTGCTGGAGGAATGCTACTAATGTCATCACTTTAGAGTTAACGTGATGACAAAGATTTACATTAGCATTATTATTTGAAAGTATACAAAGGATTTAAAAAGTGATGTTTAAAAAGCTTTGACCACTAAAAGACCAAAAAAAAGCCCTAGCTACATACAATGCAATTGGATCAACTGAAAATGTAACCAAGCAGGACGCCCTGGGGCCTTTTGAGGACAGACCTCCACCCCAATGGCCTCTGCTTGCCTCTTGTTTGTAGAATAGCTGTAGTCCCCCAGGCTTCCCCCGAGTCACAATAACCTGACTCAAGAATGAATGATTGAAAGGATGTGAAGATGTAGAGATAAAAACAGCAGTTGGGTCAGGAGAACTGGTAAGAATTTAAACAACACATCAGTCATATGGCAGTCTGAGAATCTTTAGCTCCTCTATGAAGTATGTAGATAACTCAGCATCTGAGTTGTTTTCCAGATGCTAAAACTCCACCAAATGGAAGAAGTTAACTACTTTATGACCATGAGCATGTATCCCCAGACCTCCTGGAACCCGAAAGGACTGACAAAGCTAACCCCCGTAAACTGCCTTGTTGCCTCACCATCAATAAATCAGAGAACTGTGCACAAGCTGAACACACACCCCAAGTCCCACTCCCTTCCACCTGACCTTTAAAAATGCTTCCTTGAAACCCAGTGAGGAAGAGTTCAGATTATTTTGAATATTAGCTGCCTCCTACTCCTGTCTGACACTTTGCAATAAATGCTGCACTTTCCTTTACCACAAGCCGGTGTCAGTAGATTGGGTTTATTGCATGCAAGGTGAGTACAAATTTGGTTCAGTAACAAAAATATTTAGCCTAAATATTTCATACAACATACCAATGCTAAAAAATTATTCATTATTTGAAGTTTACTGGGTATTGTGTATTTTTATTTTCTAAATCTGGCAAACATGAAATGCAAGTTCATATGAAAAATATGTAGGTTAAAAATCCTGCCTGCCATTTCAGTAAACAACACATGTTGTCAATCGTCACCATCAGCCGCTTGCAACTTTCCCCCACAGGTGTGCCCTGAGGGGAATTCAGGATGGAGACAAATGAAACATTCTGTATGCTGGATCTTTGCCCTAGATGTTTAAGATGCATATCTCAGGAATAATTTCAGTGAGCTCAGATTTTTGCATCTTCCCATACAAAGATAGGAAGAAGATATTCCATTAAAATGGAATATTGCCTTGGGAAAAGGCAATGGCACCCCATTGCAGTACTCCTGCCTGGAAAATCCCATGGACAGAGGAGCCTGGTAGGCTGCAGTCCATGGGGTCGCTGAGGGTCGGACACGACTGAGCGACTTCACTTTCACTTTTCACTTTCATGCATTGGAGAAGGAAATGGCAACCCACTCCAGTGTTCTTGCCTGGAGAATCCCAGGGACGGGGGAGCCTGGTGGGCTGCCGTCTATGGGGTCACACAGAGTTGGACACGGCTGAAGTGACTTAGCAGTAGCAGCATACAAAGATAAGCAATAAAATCATTAACTTGAGATGTCTGTTTTTTTCTGTTTACTTTTGACTTAATTCACATCAGGCACATACGGTACCCCTGGAAATTCTACTGTATAAGCATGGAAGGATGGGGGTGAAAAAACAATTCATCAGTATGAAAAATAGCTTTGGTTTTGCAGAACTCCTTAAAGGCTTACCTAGAAAAATAACTACCAGAACTGCCTTTTTAGTAAAGCAGTAAAATGGAATATTATTGGAGGCAATCCACTATTTTCTTCTGAACAAATTTCACTAGATATATTAAACTTGAGATCAGAAAATATTTAGCTCATTATAAGAATGACATCTTAAAATAAGCATCATGCTACAAGGTCAAAAAATAAAATAGATCAAACTTTACTGAGCTATAGTTATTACTATTTTTTAAGAAATATATGGATCTGGAAAAACTTTTAGTGTTTGCTACTCAAACCCTCCTGAGGGCAATTAACTTGTGGCTGATGTACTTGGTGATAGCCTTGGTGTCCTCAGACCCACTGTAATCAACCACCCTTATGGGCAGCAAGCACAAGTCTATTTAGATCTCCCTGGGGTTGACATTTGAGCACCTTGTGCAATAGGTCAGGTGGAAGGCCTTGTCTGAGACAGACTTGAGTGTGTGGTAAAGGGAAGAATTCATGATGCTCATGGCCTTTAACAAAATGCCCATGTCAGTGCAAACCTGCTTCAGAACCTTGTAAACATAAGTGGAGCAACTCAGTGGCAGTGTCTCACTCACTTTTCTTTCTTACTGGGTTTTAAAGGCCACTTTCTTGGAACACTTTTTGCTAAAAGTGAAAAAGTTAGTGGAAAGCTAAGGCATGATGTTAACATCTTTCCAGTGCCGTGGGAAAAAGAATGACTGTTAGTGATAGGATGGGTGTCATATTACAGGCCCCACATTAAAATGAGATCTTGGGTAAACTCAATAACTTAGTTGGATAAAATGCTATGCAGGAAAGCCTGTCAATAAACCACACATGTTAGATGTGACTAAGTAGTCCCACTAATTGGCTCATGTCAATTAGAAGGCAAGAATCCTAGGAGCTTCCTGTGAACTCCACCAAAAGAACTGTGAAATGATGCTTTTATAGTATCAACACTGTAGAGATGTCAGTTTCAGCCCTTGAAAAATTCTGACCTGCACATATATTACCCTCCCCTCAATAAATCATTCATCTGTGACACCAAAGGACTCCTCATTGCTACTAAATTTTAGGACCCAAATCCCATATTTTTGTCCTGAGTGGAGTTGTCTGGACTATGGGAAGAAATTCTTTTCATAGCTTACAGCTGGCTAGAGATGGAGCAAAGCCTGCATAATACTTACATTCTCAGCTTCCCTAGGTCCTCAGCTCTTGGCATTCTCAGGCTTCCTTATATCCCAATAGTAAGTGACATAGCCTGGATCTCTTCTTAAAAATGCAGACTCAGTCCTAAAGATGATGCACTCATGTTAAAAAGACTATTGCTAATGAAACACCCATATGGGCAATTCGGGGATACTTAAAGGATTGTCTGTGAAGATCCCTCTTCCTTTTGGCCACTCCTATCTATGTGCTAATTCCCACAAGATTTCATAAAAATGTTGCAGTGGAACAGAATGCTCTTTCAGAAGTTGATAAAGTGAAACTTGGAGGAAAAGTGCCTGCTTAACTCCAGTTCCTAAACAAGGATAAAGTCCATCTCTGTAAGCTTCTAAAAGATACAGAGATATCACTGAAATTAAAACTGGTTCATCAGAGAATAAGCTAATGCTTACAAAAAAAGTCACGTTACAAGCCAAGAAATAGAAATGACAAGCATCCTTTGTGATACTATATTGGTTTCTGACTTGTTGCACCATTTACACAAAAAGAGAAACTTAAGTTGACCGTAGCACTTATTCTGGAAACATTTTGGTTTTTAATTTGTTTCTTTTTGGAGTCAGTTGATATGCTGCCCCCTTGTGGTAGAGGTACTTTCAGTTCAGTCCAGTTCAGTTCAGTCCCTCAGTCGTGTCTGACTCTTTGCGACCCCATGAGTTGCAGCACGCCAGGCCTCCCCGTCCTTCACCAACTCCCAGAGTTCTCTCAAACTCACGTCCATCGAGTCGGTGATGCCATCCAGCCATCTCATCCTCTGTCGTTCCTTTCTCCTCCTGCCCCCAATCCCTCCCAGCATCAGAGTCTTTTCCAATGAGTCAACTCTTCTCATCAGGTGGCCAAAGTACTGGAGTTTCAGCTTCAGCATCAGTCTTTCCAATGAACACCCAGGACTGATCTCCTTTAGCATGGACTGGTTGGATCTCCTTGCAGTCCAAGGGACTCTCAAGAGTCTTCTCCAACACCACAGATCAAAAGCATCAATTCTTTGGCACTCAGCTTTCTTCACAGTCCAACTCTCACATCCATACATGACCACTGGAAAAACCATAGCCTTGACTAGATGGACCTTTGTTGGCAAAGTAATGTCTCTGCTTTTTAATATGCTATCTAGGTTGGTCATAACTTTTCTTCCAAGGAGTAAGCGTCTTTTAATTTCACTGCTGCAGTCACCATCTGCAGTGATTTTGGAGCCCCAATAAATAAAGTCTGACACTGTTTCCACTGTTTCTCCATCTATTTCCCATGAAGTGATGGGATCAGATGCCATGATCTTTGTTTTCTGAATGTTGGGCTTTAAGCCAACTTTTCAGTCTCCACTTTCACTTTCATCAAGAGGCTTTTTAGTTCCTCTTCACTTTCTGCCATTAGGGTGCTGTCATCTGCATATCTGAGGTTATTGAAATTTCTCCCAGCATCCTGGCAATCTTGATTCCAGCTTGTGCTTCTTCCAGCAATACATGAACCATGAACTTCCAGATGTTCAAGCTGGTTTTAGAAAAGGCAGAGGAACCAGAGATCAAATTGCCAACATCCACTGGATCATCAAAAAAGCAAGAGAGTTCCAGAAAAACATCTACTTCTGCTTTATTGACTATGCCAAAGCCTTTGACTATGTGGATCATAATACACTGTGGAAAATTCTGAAAGAGATGGGAATACCAGACCACCTAACCTGCCTCTTGAGAAACCTATATACAGGTCAGGAAGCAACAGTTAGAACTGGACATGGAACAACAGACTGGTTCCAAATAGGAAAAGGAGTACGTCAAGGCTGTATATTCTCACCCTGCTTATTTAAATTATATGCAGAGGTACTTTACAGTGGTTTTAGTATTTGTCCCAGGAATGTAAATTCAACATTTAATAAGTCGAGAAAAAAAAAGCAGATGTGAAGAAATAGTTGGTAATATTCAATATTTTATGTTAATTAAATACTCTTAGAAAACTGGAAGTTTTGAAATAATTTTTTAACTCAATGAATTGGTTCTAAAGGGAAAAAGCAACCCTAACATTAATTTTCACAACCAGTGTCCCTGACACTAGGAGCAAGTCAAGGAAGTTCCCTGTACCCAATATTAATTGTGATTCGTCTGCAATATTAGAAAATGCATCTAGCGAGAAAAGGAATTACAGAATGATGACACCAAAGGCATTTTCAAGCTGAATCTACCGTAAGCTGAATCTGCCTTGAAAATCCTGGTGGGGGGTGGGGGTGGGGAGGAAGCAGAAATAACAGATTCAGGCCAATAAAATATTACTTCACAGAGCATTTTGAAAAGGTTCCACTGACAGCACCGAAATCTTCAGATTTCAGTTTCAGAGGTTTTCAAGCTTTTATTTACCACTACTTACAATAAGAAAAACATTTTTAAACAGACCCAGAGGATCAATAACAGCAGGGCACACTGTACTGTCCAGAGGCTCAGCCAATAAGACTTTTGACTCTCCCCTACTGCCGGCCTCCCAGATGGCGTTAGTGGTAAAGAACCTGCCTGCCAGTGCAGGAGACGTAAAAGACATGTGTTCGATCCCTGGGTCGAGAAGATTCCCTGGAGGAGGAAATGGCTGCCCACTCCAGTATTCTTGCCTGGAGAATCCCATGGATTGAGGAGCCTTGAAGGTTACAGTCCCTAGACTTACAGAGTTGTAAAACTGAAGCAAAGCAAGCAAGTGACAAGCTAAGCTGTAAGTAAGGCCCCTCATGGGGTTTTCCACTCCAGGGATTGAAAAGGAATCTTTTTGTTTGCTTGCTTGTTTATATTAGTGTTTCTTTATCAGAGAGTCTTTAAGACTGTACATCTAGGATTGCCAGTGGAAGTGAACTTTGTTTCTTGGAGCAATATATTAATGTGAGATCAGAAATGAGTACGTTCTTGTTGGAGAAAGAAGAGGAGAAAAGGAAGTAGAATGGCATTGGAATCTTGATGCCAGTCCACGAGGCCCTATCCGTTCCTGCAACTTCTCCAGTGGAAAGACTCTGCTACCTCCCCTTCCACTCCATGCAATTTTAACTGCCAATTCTGAGGTTGCTGCTGGCTTCTCACGTCTCCTCCTTTTTCTTAGGTAGTTCTAATCCAGGAAAGAAAAATTTGAGGTGAAAATGGAATTACCCATTTCTAACTATGTAACCACCCATTGCAGACTGATAGAGATTCAGGAACACACGTATATCTGAAAAAGCTTTGGAAAGCCATCCTTGCAATGGAGTTATTTCCCTCTCCTCAAGTTCCCAAACATTTTTAAACGGTGTAACTCCAACACTTTTGCAGGGTAGGAAGGTAATACTAAACATGTGTGCTGTAAACATTTCAACTTAAACATGTAATATAAAATGTAAATAGTGAAAAAACACACCCCACTCCCATATTCTCATTTTTTTAAATGAGAGTTTGATATGTTTTGCTTGCATATTTATCCTGATAATTTGGGCTTATTGGTTGTAAGTAAAAACATTGTGTGGCAACTCCAACTTTCAAGTACCTTGGTGGCACGTGCCCCTGCCCTCTTTTCTCACCTTCCTCCATCCTTATGGGGTGGATGAGGTCACTTCAACCATGAGGGTGAGGGCCAGGCACCACATGTGACAGTATGGTGAGTTTCAAGTGGCCAATCAATTCCTGTAGAGCAGAAGTTACTGCAACTGCAGTGGTAGCTGGGTCCACTTTCATAGGTTAGGTAAGAAGGCAAAGAGACAACTGTCTAAATGGATTTAGATCACTGTTTACTTCTGGCACAGCAGGTAGCATAAATTTCATGATCAGGTAGTTTTCCCTTGCCCTCTAAGTCTCACAGGGATGACAGGGAGCAGCCAGGTTGACACTGTATATTCACTGCCTCTGCATCACAGCTAGGAAACACTGAGCTTAGGAACACTCTGATCTTATAAGGAGACTGCTGGCTGATCTGACCAAGCTGTGCCCAGGAGAGAGGCATTATCTTTACTATCCTGTCCAGGAGTCAAGTCTGTTCTCGGACCTGGGGGCAGATGCTATCTCATCTTTCCAGGCTGACTGCTTTGAAAACGATATTTCTAGACCAAAGTTGTCATAAGACACATAGAAATGCCATGAATTGCCTCACCACAGTGAATTCTGGGAGCCTAGATCGCCTACTTCTAAATTTCCATAAGACTATTAGCTTGTGCAGTTACATCACTGTCTATTCGCTCTTTCTACCACAAATATCTGAATCTACCCTTAGACAAAGCACGAACTTCATTTTAATTCAATTAATAGGTATATATGTATTCTATATGAACACAATAAAATATTCCAAGCTCACATTGTGGCTTCCCTGCTGTCTCTGGAACTTCTTTGAAGCTAAACAATTTGGACAATTATGATGGCAAAACGTAGGTAATATAGTAATCCTTCAGCTATGGATTGAATGGCTGTGTTCCCCTCAAAATTCATATGTTGAAATCCTAACCCCGAACGTGATGGTATTAAAAAGCAGGGTCTTTTGGGAAGTGATTAGGTCACGAAAGTATCACCCTCTTGAGTGGGATTAGTGGACTTAGAAAAGGGACCCTAGAGAGCTCCCTTGCTCCTTCTACCTTGTGAAGACATAGTGAGAAGACCTGTACCTTTGTAACAGAAATATGAGATAAATTTTCATCACTATGGTACCAATGAAAAAACTGGGGCATCCATAATGATGAACCACTATAGCGATGTTAAAAACCCTGAAATTTTATCATCAATTTAAAATGCTATTATAGAAATTCATTTTTAAATGTATTTACAGGGAAAGATGGTGATAATAAATGCAAGCGAAGTGCAGTTTACAGATCCTAAGTGACGAAGATTCATTTTTTGCTCCATCCATAGGTCTCAAAAGAAAAATCGTTTTGTTCCTCCTACATAAAGCTTCCTCTTCAGCATAAGAGGTTGCACTTTTTGTCTTGAGGCAGTCAGTGGCCCAGCATACGGGTAAGGTGCCCCACCTTTCCACTCAAAATTCCAGAAAGCTCTGACTGGCGGGTTTTGGCTACAGCCCCTCCCTCCCAGGAGACGTTAGAGACACGGGATCGATCCCTGGGTCGGGAAGATCCCCTGGAGAAAGAAATGGCTACCCACTCCAGTATTCTTGCCTGGAGAATACCATGGACAGAGGAGCCTGGTGGGTTATAGTCCATAAGGTCGCACAGAGTCACGCCATGGACAAGACTGAAGCGACTTAGCACGGCCTCCCTCGCGTAGTCCATTCAAGCTGCAGTTTAGACTTCTCTCACTAGGTGGCACCAACGCACCTCTATTTTAAAATTTCTTTCAAAGACGTTTATTCAAGGAGCAGAAATATACAATACTCTCCCTTAAAACCCAGCCTTTGAGCCAATGTAAAGAGCGATTCTAATTTTGTCTGGAAAAAAATAACAATGGCCGATGGGTGTAAAAAGCACTGTAAAAACATATATTCTAGGGCCTGCCTACAATGAAACATCAAGTAAAGGTAGCGCCTTGGCAGTCTGCAGCAGACACGAGAAGCTCAGTGCAGAGTAGGCGGAATGGGATTGGGCGCCAGAGCGGGTCTGGACAGCTGTGTCCTGTGCTCTCAACAGGGGTTGCCAGACGGGATGGGGGACAGAGAAGTGGGGGTTAACGTCCTGCTCTCTGAGAGGGACCACGCTAAGAGATACATCAACGAACGCGAAGTAGACTTGGGGTCCACAGAAATTGTAACTGCTTTCATATACATATGAATTTTCTAAACCAGATTGCTATCACAGTAAGCAAACCATTCCAAGACACAGCACTCCTGCTTAGTTGGCTTGGACTCTTTGCGACCCACACACTGTAGCCCACCAGGCTCCTCTGTCCATGGGATTCTCCAGGCAAGAATACTGGAGTGGCTTGCCATATCCATCTCCAGGGTATCTTCCTGACCCAGGGATTGAACCGAGGTCTCCTGCATTGCAGGCAGATTCTTAACAGCTGAGTTCAGTTCAGTTTAGTTCAGTCACTCAGTCGTGTCCGACTCTTTGCGATCCCATGGGCTACAGCACGCCAGGCTTCCCTGTCCATCACCAACTCCCGGAGTTTACTCAGACTCATGTCCATTGAGTCAGTGATGCCATCCAACCACCTCATTCTCTGTCGTCCCCTTCTCCTCCGGCCTTCAATCCTTCCCAGCATCAAAGTCTTTTCAAACGTCAGATCTTCGCATCAGGTGGCCAAAGTATTGGAGTTTCAGCTTCAGCATCAGTCCTTCCAATGAATATTCAGGACTGGTTTCCTTTAGGATGGACTGGTTGGATCTCCTTGCAGTCCAAGGGACTCTCAAGAGTCTTCTCCAACACCACAGTTCAAAAGCATCAATTCTTCAGCGCTCAGCTTTCTTTATAGTCCAACTCTCACATCCATACATGACTACTGAAAAAACCGAGGAGCTAATGTCCTGAATATTCATTGGAAGGACTGATGCTGAAGCTGAAACTCCAATACTTTGACCACCTGATGCGAAGAACTGACTCATTGGAAAAGACCTCAAAGCTGGGAAAGATTGAAGGTGGGAGGAGAAGGGGACAACAGAGGATGACATGGTTGGACGGCATCACTGACTCGATGGACATGAGTTTGAGTAGGCTCCAGAAGTTGGTGATGGACAGGGAGGCCTGGCGTGCTGCAGTCCATGGGGTCGCAAAGAGTCGGACACGACTGGGAGACTGAACTGAACTGAATGTGCTCTTCATTCAAGTAAAATGGGTATGAGGATGCCATCTGGTGGTCAGATAAAGGATTGCAGTTCTGAGAGGCTCAGCCCAGCAAGAGAGGGAGAGGAGGAGGTGGGATTTTGGCTTAGTGTTATCACCCAATATTTTCTGGAATTTTGCACTCCCACTATAAGCAGTCTCTCCGTGTCCATCATTTTCTGTGATGTCTGAACCTGAGATTGGATGTCCAACCCTGCCCTGAAGAGAAAGTTGCACTCGTGGGTTCATGAGTGTTCAGCAGGGAGCCAGGGAAGGTGGGAGGATTTCACCTCCTCTGTCAGTTTCATCATCCAGAGTGGTTGGTGAATGAGTGCTTCCTCCAGTATGAACTTTAGCATCTCTGTTTTCACATTTGTTCTTTTATGTACCTTTCTGCACCCAAAACTCCACAACTAGAAGAAGAGGTGATATATTAAGAAGAAACTCCATGCCATTTCAAGGGTGGCAGTTCAGACAGAGTATAATAGGAAGCCTAAATGGGAGGAGTCACTCCTCTAGAGATGACAGACAAAACCATTCCAGAAATCTCCCATTTTGACCCATGACCCAGCAAAGATCCAAACAACAGTGTATTTGAAACTTCTTGTTCCTGCCTTTGAAAATCAGTGAGAATCAAAGCACTCCAAAAGTTGCCTTATCCTTCATTCTGCATCCATCTCTGTCTGAGAGTGAGATCCCATCAGAGAAATTAACACATCAGCACTTGTTCAAAAAGAATTGGGAACTCTACTGCAAGAACTATTTGAAATTTTGGGTTCAGAGTTATTTTTCTTTCTAAATATGCCTTTTCACTGGGGGAAAAACATGTAGAAAATGAAGGAGGAAACATGTAGAAAATTGAGCCCATATACCAGTCAGCCCTGAAAGTCTGGGCTGACTAGCTCTGAAAGTGTCAGACCAGGAGTCCAGGAAGGGGTGTGGGAGTGAGAGAACCATCTTGCTTCATTACATCAACAGGGTTTTTTCGAATTTTCCACTCATTGGTGACAATCCCTCTAAATCCATAAGTTTCTAAGATGTTTGATGTTTACACTCCAGACATGAAATACAGCACTGATAAGAAAGCTCCATTACATGAGTATGTCAATATTTGAGGTGAAAGAGTTTAAGACTCAGAAACATAAACACACAAATGTGCACACATGTGCACACACACACACACACAGATTTACAGATAAAATCTCCACCATAGAAACAGACACAAATAAATAATCACACATAAACACCTGTTTTCAAATGAATTTGTTAATTTGATCCTTTTCCCATAAAATTTACTTCCAAAATATTTCCAAAGAAATAACTTCATGAGTACGTTTCTTTAAAGTATTTTCTCATTTTGAATTTTTATCTCTATTTTCTTAATTACAATATATCAAGCAATGTAGAAAAGTAAATAAAATTATCCTGTATCCTCCATTGGCCTAATTTCCATCCTTGACCTAAACTTATCCATTGTCAGTAGGATGGTGCATGTACTCCAGATGAATTTGTGGTTCTCTGAAAATGATATATTAATTTGTATTTACATATACAAATATGTATTCACATTCACATATTCTTTTTCTATACTGCAATCTCATCCATATTCTCAGGATTCTAATTTGCATTTCATTGGCTAATGTGTTTTGGAATATTTTCAGATATTGATTGGGTATGAATATTATTCTTTAAGTGGATACCCTATTCATATCATCTGCCCATCTCTCCCTGTTTAATAGTAAGCATGCTTTATAAACTATTGATATGAACCCTACATTGCTTGCAGATATTTTAGATTTTCAGTCAATTGTTACTTACTTTTCCAAACAGAAGGTGTTTACAATTTATTGTTAGTTTGTTTATTTTAAAGCGATACAGATCATTGTAGTAGAAACTGAGCAATATCCTGCTGCTGCTGCTGCTAAGTCACTTCAGTCGTGTCCAACTCTGTGCGACCCCATAGACTGCAGCCTACCAGGCTCCCCGTCCCTGGGATTCTCCAGGCAAGAACACTAGAGTGGGTTGCCATTTCCTTCTCCAACACATGAAAGTGAAAAGTGAAAGGGAAGTCGCTCAGTCATGTCTGACCCTCAGCGACCCCATGGACTGCAGCCTACTAGGCTCCTCTGCCCATGAGATTTTCCAGGCAAGAGTACTGGAGTGGGGTGCCATTGCCTTCTCCAATATCCTAGCCATCATCAGTTACCCAGATTACAGCAATTAGAGCCCTGGAGGCTTCAGAACACAATGGAAAAGCATTAGAGTAATTCCAGTTTTAAATATTGCATAAGCACTTACAATGCTGTTTCCCTGATTTATTTCACCATCTCCTAACTGCTGTATTGGGCTTCCCAGGTGGTTCAGTGGGAAAGAATCCACCTGCCAATGCAGGAGATATGGATTCAAGCCCTGGCTTGGGACGATCCCTTAGAGAAGGAGATGGCAACCCACTCCAGTATTCTTGCCTGGAGAATCTCATGGACAGTGGGCTACAGTCCATGTGGTCACAAAGAGTTGGACATAACTTAGTGACTAAAACAACAACAGCAACAAACTGCTATTATCTGACCCGAATAACAGGAAAAATCATTGGTAGTGTGAAGAGCTGTTAAGGCAGATAAAATATAAAGTATCTCTTGCTTAAAGTATCTCTTGCTTGTGACTTTTTTTCTTTGTCTCCTGGTTTTCTTTCAGGAAAGAACAACACCTCTGTTTGTACCCAAGCCTCACACAGCCCCTCAGGATCTAGCCAATCCCTCAACCCCATATCTTGACCTCCTGGCCCAAAGAGCAAGCTCCCATCTCCACTGCCACCCGCATCATTTGTGTGTGCCAGTCACTCAGTCATGTCCGACTCTGTGCTGCCTTCATCACTTGGGTGGCATTTAAACTTAAGCCAGAAATCTCAGTGTCTAAGACTGTGAATCCTGAGTGTCGAGTGGAGTGGGCAAAAGATGGAGACCCAATCCAGTCACTCATAGATGGTTGACCCTGGAGAGTATGGCCCTTTCAGGCTTGAGTTTCATCATCTGTACATTGGAAATGAGGTTACCTTCTCATTTGTGAGGAACAAATGTTAACATTGAGGAAGTATGAGTGCTATATAATAGGATTTCAACAAATGCTTGTTCTTTCCCCAACCTGCCTCCTCTCTCTGCTAAAAGAGATGACTTTGACCCAAAACAGAGGGCATAGCTATCATCAGGAAGTCAGACACACACAGACACGTACACTTTTATATAAAATATGAGCTTTGGTGCCATTTCTGTGTTTTAGGATATATTCTCCAATTGAATTGAGATAATGGAGGAAAATCATTATGCCTTGATAAAAATCCCATGTGGATTCTTTTCCTTGTCTCTTTAAACAAATCTTTTAGGTGCATTTAGAGAGTAAATCTCATGTTAAGTGTCCTTTCCTTGTCTCTGTACCTTGTAGGATGAATGTGACCAAAGCAGATTCCCTTTGAATTCTAGATAGAAGATACATTTAAGGGAACAACACCTAATAAAGAGTCTGCTGGACAGAATATTGGAGCCAGGATACTTGGGGCCTGACAGCCCCAAGCAGACCATTCACTGACTGCAGGACATTGGATGAGTCACTTTTCTTGAGCTGGCCTTAGCCCTAACACAGAGTCATACTCACTATCACCTAGTGGTCAGGGCCATGGGCTTTGGGATCTGATAAACTAGAATTTGAACTAAGGCACCATTAGTTGATGGTAGCCCTTTCTTGTATAGGTTTCCTTAGACACAATTGTCAGGGATTCTGTGTATATATTTGTGGGGCCACTTGAGGTATCATCAGACAGGTTCAATCTGCTGCTTGTGTGCTAAATCGCTTCAGTTGTGTCTGTTTGCAACTGTATGAACCATAGCCTGTCAGGCTCCTCTGTCTATGGAATTTTCCAGATGAGAATACTGGAGTGAGTTGCCATGCCCTCCTCCAGGGGATCTTCCTGATTCAGGGATTTAACACACATCTCTTGTGTCTCCTGCATTGGCAGGTGGGTTCTTTACCACTAGTTGCTAGAGATGACCAAATTGCTCTGCAGAGCCAAGGTACAGGTCACAATCCAACCACTTGTCTGTGGGAGTTCCCATTGCTCTACATTGTCAAATCTAAAGAGCAGGTTGAGTACCTGAGTAGAAACACAGGCCTTTGAGTCAAATACAGGGGATTATGAAAGCAGCTCTTTCTCTTAGAAGCTGTGTGATCCTGGAACATGGGCTTAACCTCTCTGAGCTTCACTCTTAGAGTATGAAAATAATATTCTGGCCAGTTCAATTCAGTAGCAGAGTTGTGTCTGATTCTTTGCACCCCCATGGCATGCCAAGCCTCCCTGTCCATCACCAACTCCCAGAGTTTAGTCAAATTCACATTCATCGAGTCAGTGATGCCATCCAACCATCTCATCCTCTGTCGTCCCTTTCTCCTCCTGCCTTCAATCTTTCCCAGCTTTGGGGTCTTTTCAAATGAGTCAGTTTTTTGCATCAGGTGGCCAAAATATTGAAGTTTCAGCTTCAGCATCAGTCCTTCCAATGAATATTCAGAGTTGATTTCCTTTAGGGTGGACTGATTGGATCTCCTTGCAGTCCAAGGGACTCTCAAGAACCTTCCCCAACACCACAGTTCAAAAGCATCGATACTTCGGTGCTCAGCTTTCTTTATAGTCCAACTCAAACATCCATACATGATACTGGAGAAACAATAGCTTTGACTAGATAGACCTTTATTGGCAAAGTAATGTCTCTGCTTTTTAATACACTGTTTAGGTTGGTCATAGCTTTTCTTTCAAAGAGCCAACGTCTTTTAATTTCATGGCTGCAGTCACCATCTGCAGTGATTTTGGAGCCCCCCCAAAATAGTCTGTCACTGTTTCCATTCTTTCCCCATCTATTTGCCATGAAGTGATAGGACCAGATGCCATGATCTTAGTTTTCTGAATGTTGAGCGTTAAGCCAACTTTTTCACTCTCCTCTTTCACTTTCATCAAGAGGCTCTTTAGTTCTTCACTTTCTGCCATAAGCAAGGTGTCAACTGCATATCTGAGGTTATTGATATTTCTCCTGGTGCCGGGAGCCAGCATGGGGAATCCCGCCTGTGGCAAAGGTCATGAGGAAAGGGGCCTGACAAAACGCAAAGGCGGGATCAGGCCTCAGGGGTCCCCCTGGACTTTCTCAAGCATCTACCCCCAAAACCAGAGTCTGCCTGCCTTACTGCACTATGCTTTCCACCTGTTCTGACATTATGGGGGGGCTATCCCCGACCACCTTTCTCTGAAAAAAGTTAACTGAGAGCTCCAGTTAATAGTCTCCTGCATATAAAAGGAGTATCTCAGCTCAAACCCCTCTGATGGCTCTCTAACTTGCCACACAGGTTTACCCGGAGTTTTACAACTACGCATGTGATTGTTTACAGCCCCCCAACTGTGAGAGGCATGGGAAGCCTAAAACATAGAGCTTTTCAAAGAGTTAAAAGTTATTAGAGTAGTGCTGGTGTAGGATTTCACTATTGGGCCAATGCTTGTTGCTAAGTTCCCATATCTCTTATCCACTGTGCACCTGGGACTGTGTTAGTTAATATAGTTGGAATGTAAGAAAACAAAATAGTAGCCTTGAAATTAACCACATCAGACTTTTGAGCTAATTGGTTCTTTCTTTGTAGTAACTTACTGCACCTTTGCTCCGTGAGAAATGTAACTCTGTTTGATACTTTCTGAGGCTGACATAGATTAGAAATATAAAGAAAAAACACTTTGAGGGAAAATAACTTTTCTGGTTGAGCAGCCTTTATCAAAAGAGGGTCATAAAATGTTTCCCAGGCCTCCAAGGCCAGAAGATAATGTACACAACATCATTTGTGGGAAAGGTATAAAAGTCCTTTTTGAAAATAAAGTGACAGGCCTCGCTCACCAAAGAAGCTTGGTCACCCTGTTTTTTTTTTTTTTCTCTCCCCTTTACTTTTTTTTTTTTTTTTTTTTTTCAGGCTGATCCCTTTGAGCATAGAGGCTCTCTGCATCTGCCTGGGTTTCTAAGACCTGAACGGGAAGACGTTCTGCATCTTCACTCCCTCGGGAGACCGGGAGGGCACCTGTGGCCTCCGTGAACAGACCTCTTTCTCTCCTCTATTTTCTTATCTACAACATTCTTTCCTTATCTCTCTCTAAATAAATTGCCGACTCCATCCCCACTTCAAATTAGCCTGGATCCACTGGGGCTGGACCCTGGCATCCTGGCAATCTTGATTCCAGCTTGTGCTTCATCTGGCCCAGTGTTTCTCATGATGTACTCTGCATAGAAGTTAAATAAGCAGGGTGGCAATATACAGCCTTGACGTACTCCTTTCCTGATTTGGAACCAGTCTGTTGTTCCATGTCCATTTCTAACTGTTGCTTGTTGACCTGCATAAAGATTTCTCAGGAGGTGGGTCAGGTGGTCTGGTATTCCCATCTCTTCAAGAATTTTCCACAGTTTGTGGTGATCCACACAGTCAAATGCTTTGGCATAGTCAATAAAACAGAAGTAGATGTTTTTCTGGAATTCTGTTGCGTTTTCTATGATCCAATGGATGTTGGCAATTTGATCTCTCGTTCCTCTGCCTTTTCTAAAACCAGTTTGAACATCTGGAAGTTCATGATCCACGTACTGTTGAAGCCTGGATTGGAGAATTTTGATCATTACTTTGCTAGTGTGTGAGATGAGTGCAATTGTGTGATAGTTTGAGCATTCTTTGGCATTGCCTTTCTTTGGGATTGGAATGAACACTGACCTTTTCCAGTCCTGGGGCCACTGCTGAGTTTTCCACGTTTGCTGGCATATTGAGTGCAGCACTTTCACAGCATCATCTTTTAGGATTTGAAATAACTCAAACTGGAATTCCATCACCTCCACTAGCTTGTTCATAGTGATACTTCCTAAGGCCCACTTGACTTCACATTCCAGGATGTCTGGCTCTAGGTGAGTGATCACACCATTGTGATTATGTGGGTCATGAAGATCTTTTTCTTGTATAGTTCTTCTGTGTATTCTTGCCACCTCTTCTTAATATCTTGTGCTTCTGTTAGGTCCATACAATTTCTGTCCTTTATTGTGCCCATCTTTGCATGAAAAGTTACCTTGGTATCTCTAATTTTCTTGAAGAGATCTCTAGTCTTTCCCACTCTATTTTTTTCCTCCATTTCTTTGCATTGATCACTGAGGAAGGCTTTCTTATCTCTCCTTGCTATTCTTTGGAACTCTGCATTCAGCTGGGTATATCTTTCCTTTTCTCCTTTGCCTTTCACTTCTCTTCTTTTCAGAGCTGTTTGTAAGGCCTCCTTAGACAACCATTTTGCTCTCATTAGGATCCCTCAGAGGTCATACACATATACATCCTGGTATCTATATCTGTCAGTAGCACCAATAGAGAAGCACCACACTCATGTACTCAAGGCTGTTTTTGACTATTAAAATATTCACGGATTTTCATATTAGGTTTTATGATTTTGTTGAGGACAGAGAGGGGCAAAAGTTGAGCCCATTCAACTTACACATAAAACCATATCGTTTTTCAATAGAACTTGACTGTAAAACTGTTTAGCAGAGAATTGTTAAAGCAGGGAAATTATAGAAAGAAAGTAAATATACAGAATAGGAAATGTCTTTAATTAAATCATGTCTAAATGAATGATGGGATTTTAGGCAACCATTAAGATGAACTATGTTTAACAAAGAGAAATTATTTTTTGACCTTTAAGATTGACAAATATTAATTTTTAAAAATTTGTGTTGATCATTTTGGCAACTATGTAGAAGGAACAGGCACGTTCATAACATTTAGTCCCAATGTTTGTTCTTTGTAATTTAAACTGTGGGTTTGTCACGTCTGCTCTCACCTTTTTCCCTCAGAGAGCTCATCTAATAACCACTTCTACCTTGTATCTTCCTATACCCCCCCGTAGTTGTCCCAACACACACTCATTTAGAATCACTCTACACAGTGGAGAACTGGGCAGTGATAGAAATTATCACCTCACTTTTAGACATTTCATATCATCTTTTGTCTCTTTAATTCATCTTCGAGATTCTTATTACAGAAACACATTTGTTTTAATGCCAGGACATACAAAGTAACTACAGGAAAGCATAGCTTAATGCTGGCTCAGCTGACTAGGACACTGGAATAAATGTCAAAAGTTTGAGGTCCCACTGATTAGCTGAATAGAAATACTGAGATAAATCAGGTCCCCTCTACTGGTGTTATATCTAAAAGAAAATAAATCTTTATATTAATAGTTAGGAATGTAATCTTTGGAGTCAGACAAGTCTGGATTCCTCAAGGTGTGGCTCTACTATGTCATCTCAAATCAGTGAGAGAAGAAATTTTTACCTTTGAGAACGTGTGCTAATGGTTAACAGTATTTCCTCTTTTTTCCAAACATGTTAAATGGTTATATATTCATATTAAAATAATTATTATTTTAAACTTCTTGCATGTTAAGTTGGTTAAGTCATGTCCAAGTTTGCTACTCTATGGACTGTAGCCCACCAGGCTCCTCTGCCCATGGGATACTCCAGGCAAGAATACTGGAGTGAGTTGCCATGCCCTCCTCCAGGGGACCTTCCTGACCCAGGGGCCAAACTCTCATCTTATGTCTCCTGCATTGGCAGACAGGTTCTTTACCACTAGTGCCATCTTCAGGTCAGTTCAATTCAGTTGCTGAGTCGTGTCTGACTCTTTTCGACCCCATGGACTGCAGCACAGCAGGCCTCCCTGTCCATCACCAACTCCTTGGAAGCCCCTTTAAATATCTTACATCCATTAAAATTTATAGTGGTCATGCCTTTTTAAGAATCTTGCCCACAGAAATGCATGCACTGCAACACTTATTGCTGTACTGTTTGTAATAGCCAACACCAGGAAACACAAAACTTATCCATTAGTAGGAAATTTACTCAGTGAGTTATAATATAGACTTACAGTGAAGTTTTGTGAGCTGGGCAAAAGCAATGAACTGCATTTTGTTTGGATGGAAAGTTGTTCAAGAAATATAAGTATTCTTTTCTTAATAAATATCCAAAAATTTAAAAAGTATTTCCAATTGATACTGTAAACCATAAATGCTATTATTTTCTAAATAATGAAGAAGAGGAACATTAGCTTCTCATTTGCAGTTAAAGTTCATCTGTCCATTCACCACATCTGTGGTCTCTCCCAGAAAAAAACAGAAAATAACCCTTAAGGTGTTCACTCAAGTTTTTATAAGTGCATAAGACCCCTCCTCCATGAGGCAATATACAATATTATTTAACAACTTTGCCACTTCATTTCTGAAGACACTGAAGACTAGAACTTCCTATCAAAATGGGTGCTATATGGACAGAAATTTGTTAGGTTAGTATCTCAGACCATCAGTAGACTAGGACATATTTAAGGCAAAAATTATAGGGTGAGAGATTGAGAAACAGAAGATAAATATGCTACAGCATATTTATAATTATATTATTAGAAAGATAAAATTGGACTTCTCAACATATTACATACTTCAGAATGGTTTTGTGTTGTGTCAATAGGTTGGGAAAGATTGAGGGCAAGAGAAGGATGGGGCAGAAGAGGATGAGATGGTTAGATAAAAGCACTGACTCAGTGGACATGAGTTTGACCAAACTCCAGGAGAGAGTGAAAGACAGGGAACCCTGGCATGCTGCAGTCCATGGGGTCGCAAAGAGTCAGACACAAATTAGCAATGAACAATAAAAGGTTTTTGCTTAGGGTTAGGTTCTTTTTCCCCTTTTGTACCTTGATTTTTTTTCTTTTGTCTGGGGCTTTATTTTGTTTTGTTATGGGAATAAGGAAGAAGAAAGATCAGGTGATGAAGCAGTGGATATTAATGTTAACTGAAAAATGCAAACTGAAGAACAGTATACCTATTATGATATGTTTTAAATTACTGCATAAATCATATTTAAATGTATATCGTAATAGGCATACTGTTGTTCAATTTGCATTATTCAGTTAACATTAATAAATAAAATAAATCCAGACAAATTTAAGGGATATACACAAAACTGTTAACGGTGGTAATTTCTGGAAGTGGGAATTTAAAAAAAAATTAACTTTATACTCCATATATTTTTATATTTTTGTTGTTGTTAGAACAGCTTTATTGAGCTATAATTCATGTATATAATTCAACAGTTTTAAGTAACTGATTTTTACTATATTTACAGCTGGCACTGGAGTGGCAGCTGCATGGCACTGGAGCGAATGTGAGGAGATACCCCACATGCAAGGGCAGAGAAGCCCCAGAAAGATGGTAGGTGCTACAGCAGCAGCTGTGTGGCGCTGAAGTGACTTTGAGGAGATACCCCACATGCAAGGGCAGAGAAGCCCAGCAGGATGGTGGTGCTGGAGCGACTTTGAGGAGATACCCCACATCCAAGGGCAGAGAAGCCCCAGCAAGATGGTAGGAGGGGCGAATTCATGTTTAGAATCACACCCCATCTCGGCCAGAGACACTCAGAGGGCTCAAACAAACCTTGTGTGCACCAGGACCCAGAGACCCCACATAGACTGAGACAGAACTGGGTTTGAGTGTTTCCTGTGTAGGTACGGGTCAGCAGTGGCCTGCTGCAGACTTGGGTCTGGCATAAGCCTTCTTGGAGGAGGTCACCACTAACCCCAGCACAGAGCGGCCAGGACTTACACAGGGCTGGGAAATAGACTCTTGAAAGACACAAACAGAACCTGTGTGCACCAGGACCCAGGGGAAAGGAGCAGTGACCCCACAAGAGACTGACCCAGACTTGCCTGTGAGTGTCCAGGAGTCTCTGGTGGAGGCGTGAGTCGGCAGTGGCCTGCTGCAGGGTTGGGGGCACTGAATGTAGCAGTGCCTGCATGGGACCTTTTTGAAGGAGATCGCCATTATCTGCATCACATCCACCATAGTTTGGTCCCAGGTAAATAACAGGTAGGGGACACAGCTCCATCCATCAACAGAAAATTGGATTAAAGATTTACTGAGCACTTTCCCAATCACAAAGAAAGGCAATGCCAAAGAATGCTTAAACTACCCCACAATTGCACTCATCTCACACACTAGTAAAGTAATGATCAAAATTCTCCAATCCAGGCTTCAACAGTATGTGAACTGTAAACTTCCCAATGTGCAAGCTGCATTTAGAAAAGGCAGAGGAACTAGTGATCAAATTGCCAACATCCATTGGATCATAGAAAAAGCAAGAGAGTTCCAGAAAAACATCTATTTCTGCTTTATTGACTATGCCAAAGCCTTTGACTGTGTGGATCACCACAAACTGTGGAAAATTCTTCAAGAGATGGGAATACCAGACCACCTGACCTGCCTCTTGAGAAATCTGTATGCAGGACAGCAAGCAACAATTAGAACTGGACATGGAACAACAGACTGGCTCCAAATCGGAAAAGGAGTACATCAAGGCTGTATATTATCACCCTGCTTATTTAACTTATATACAAAGTACATCATGTGAAATGCTCAGCTGGAAGAAGCACAAGCTGGAATCAAGATTGCCGGGAGAAATATCAATAACTTCAGATATGCAGATGACACCACCCTTATGGCAGAAAGTGAAGAGGAACTAAAGAGCCTCTTGATGAAAGTGAAAGAGGAGAGTGAAAAAGTTGGCTTAAACCTCAGCATTCAGAAAACTAATATCATGGCATCTGGTCCCATCACTTCATGCGAAATAGATGTGGAAACAGAGGATGACTTTATTTTTCTGGGCTCCAAAATCACTGAAAAGGTGATTGCAGCCATGAAATTAAAAGACGCTTACTGTTGGAAGGAAAGTTATGACCAACCTAGACAGTGTATTAAAAAGCAGAGACATTACTTTGCCAACAAAAGTCCGTCTAGTCAAAGCTATGGTTTTTCTAATACTCATGTATGGATGTGAGAGTCGAACCATAAAGAAAGCTGAGCACCAAAGAATTGATGTTTTTGAACTGTGGTGTTGGAGAAGACTCTTGAGAGTCCCTTGGACTGCAAGGAGATCCAACCAGTCCATCCTAAAGGAGATCAGTCCTGGTGTTCATTGGAAAGACTGATGTTGAAGCTGAAACTCCAATACTTTAGTCACCTGATGCAAAGAACTGACTCATTTGAAAAGACTCTGATTCTGGGAAAGACTGAGGGCAGGAGGAGAAGGGACGACAGAGGATGAGATGGCTGGATGGCTTCACTGACTCGATGGACATGGGTTTGGGTGAACTCCAGGAGTTGCTGATGGATGGAGAGGCCAGATGTGCTGTGATTGACGGGGTTGCAAAGAGTCAGACACGACTGAGCGACTGAACTGACGTGGATATACCAAATTTTGTTTAGTAATTCATCAATTGATAAACATTCAAGTTGTTTTTACCTTTTGGTCTTGTGAATAATGCTGGAAGGAACCAACTGTTTATGTGAATACGTGTTTTCATTTCTTTTGAGTATATACCTAGGAATGAAATTGCTGAGTCATACAGTAATATCATTTTCAAAATTTGAGGAAGTGCCAGATTATTTTCCAAAGTGGAAGCACCATTTTAAATTGCCACCAAGAGTTTACAATGGTTCTAATTTCTCCACATCCTCACCAGCACTTGTTAATACCTGTTTTTTTATTCTAGCCATTCTATGGGGGTGTGTAGTATTTCATTGTGGTTTTGATGTGCATTTCCCTAATGATGTAAAGCATTTTTCAGGTATTTATTGACCACTTGCATATCTTCCATGGATTCTATTTAAACACTTGCTCATTTTTCAGTTGTGTTGTCTTTTTGTTATTGAGAAGTAGATTTTTTTATATATAGTAGATATCAGTTTCTTATATATAAGATTTGAAAATATTTTTCCTTTGTCTAAGGTACTTTCACTTTTTTAAATTTATTGAGAAATAATTGACAAATATAATTGTTTATATATGTGTGTAATTATTTGATACACATATACATTGTAGAATGATTACCAAGACCAAGATAATTAACATATCACTTACTCATATAGTTAATATTAATATATCACTAACTCATATAGTTAATATAGGTAAATTTTTTGTGATGAGAATGCTTAAGACCTACACCCAGCAACTTTCAAGTATATAATGCTATTTTATACTGTATTATATATACAGCATTAACTATAGTCACCATAATGTACATTAGCTCTTCAAAATTTATTCTTATAATTAAAATTGTGTGACCTACATTGCTTCATTTCCCCTCCTCCCAACCACTGGCAATCACCATTCTATTTCTATGAAATCAGCTTTTAAAAAAATATTCCACATGTAAGTGATACCATACTGTATTTGTCTTTCTCTGTCTGCAGGTTTTCACTTAGCATAATGCCCTCCAGTTTATCCATTTTATTGCAAATGGCACGACTTTCTTCTTTCTTATAGCTGGGTTATATTCCATCATGTGTGTGTGTACATGAGTGTGTACACATACAATGAAAAAATATATGTGTGGGTATACATATATATGTATATGTACATATATATTATATCCCTGTTTTTTATCCATTCATTCACTGAAGGACATTTAAGCTGTTTCCATATCTGGGCTATTGTGTATAATGCTGAAATGAACATAGGGGTGCAGATATCTCTTGAAAATACTAATTTCAATTCTTCCAGATGTATAGCCAAGTGCAAGATTGCTGGATCATATGCTGTTTTTTCTGAGTGGTGTAAGATATGGGTGCAGTTTCCTTCTTTTGTATGTGGATATCTAGCTTTCTTAGTACCATTTATTGAAGAGTCAGTCCTTTCTCCATTGTATGTTCTTGACACCTGAGTCAAAAATTAGTTGACTCTATATGAGTGGGTTTATTTCTGCACTTTCAATCCTATTCCACTATCTGTTTCTTTGCCAGTTTCATACTGCTTTCATTACTATAGTTTTGTAATACAGCTTAAACAGTTGAAATGACAAATAGGTTCAAGGGATTAGATCTGATAGACAGAGTACCTTAAGAACTATGGATGGAAGTTCATAACACTGCACAGGAGGTGGTGATCAAAACCATCCCCAAGAAAAAGAAATGCAAAAAGGCAAAATGGTTGTCTGAAGAGGCTTTGCAAATAGTTGAGAAGAGAAGAGAAGAGAAGTGAAAGACAAGGAAGAAAGGGAAAGATATACCCAGCTGAGAGCAGAGTTCCAAAGAATAGCAAGGAGAGATAAGAAAGCTTTCCTCAGTGATCAATGCAAAGAAATAGATGAAAACAACAGAATGGAAAAGACTAGAGATCTCTTCAAGAAAATTCGAGATACCAAGGGAACATTTCATGCAAAGATGGGCTCAATAAAGGACAGAAATGGTATGGACCTAACAGAAGGGGAAGATATTAAGAAGAGGTGGCAAGAATACATAGAAAGAACTGTATAAGAAAGATCTTAATGACCCAGACAACCACGATGGTGTGATCACTTATCAAAGAGTCAGACATCATGGTGTGGGCCTTAGGAAGCATCACTACGAACAAAGCTAGTGGAGGTGATGGGATTCCAGTTGAGCTATTTCAAATCCTAAAAGATGATGCTGTTAAAAAGTGCTGCACTTTATATGCCAGCAAATTCAGAAAACTCAGCAGCGACCACCAGACTGGAAAACGTCAGTTCTCATTTCAATCCAAAAGAAGGGCAATGCCTTTTGAACACAAAGAATGTTAGAACTACTGTACAATCACACTGATTTCAAATGCTAGCAATGTAATGCTCAAAATCCTTCAAGCTAGGCTTCAACAATTTCTAGAATTTTTAGATGTAGAAACTGGATTTAGAAAAGGCAGAGGAACCAGAGATCAAATTGCCAACATCTGTTAGATCATAGAAAAAGCAAGGGAATTCCAGAAAAACATCTTCTGCTTCATTGACTATGCAAAAGCACTTGACTGGGTAGATCACAACAACCTGTGGAAAATTCTGAAAGAGATTGGAACCCCAGAGAAACCTGTATGCAGTTCAAGAAGCAACAGTTAGAACCAGACATGGAACAATGGACTGGTTGAAAACTGGGAAAGGAGTACATTAAGGCTGTATATTGTTACCCTGTTTATTTAGCTTATATGAACGTACATCATGTGAAACGCCCAAGGATGAAGCTCAAGCTGGAATCAAGACTGCCAGGAGAAGTAACAATAACCTCAGATATGCAGATGATACCACCCTTAGGGCAGAAAGTGAAGAAGAACTAAAGAGCCTCTTGATGAAGGTGAAGATATAAGAAGAGTGAAAAAGCTGGCTTAAAACTCAACATTCAAAAAACTAAGATCATGGCATCCGGTCCCATCATTTCATGGCAAACAAATGGAGAAAAAATGGAAACAGTGACAGACTTTATTTTCTTGAGCTCCAAAATCACTGCAGATGGTGACTGCAGCCATGAAGTTAAAAGATGCTTGCTCCGTGGGGAAAAAGTTATGACAAACCTAGACAGCATATTCAAAAGCAGAAATATCACTTTGTTGACAAAGGTCTGTATAGTCAGGTTTTTCCAGTAGTCATGTACAGATATGAGAGTTGGACCATAAAGAAGGCTGAGAGTCAAAGAATTGATGCTTTCGGACTGTGGTGCTGGAGAAGAAAAAGACTTGAGAATCCCTTGGACTGCAAGGAGATCAAGCCAGACAATCCCAAAGGAAATCAAACATAGATATTCATTGGAGTTGAAGCTTCAATACTTTGGTCACCTGATGTGAAGAGCCGACTCATTGGAAAAGATCCTGATGCTGGGGAAGATTGAAGGCAAGAGGAGAAGGCAGGGACAGAGAATGAGGTGGTTGGATGGCATCATCAACTCAATGGACATGAGTTTGAGCAAACTCCAGGAGATAGTGAAGAACAGGGAAGCCTGGCATGCTGAGTGACTGAACAACAACAATATAGCTTAAAATCAGGTAGTGTGATGCTTCCGTCTTTGCTCTTCTTTTTCAGGATTGTTTTCAGGTATTTGCCACCTTTTATAGTTCCAAACAAAATTTAGGATAATTTTTTGTCTGTGAAAAATGCCATTGGAGTTTTGATTGGGATTGCACTGAATCTGCCGATCCCTTTTAGGTGGTATGGACATTTTTACAATATGAATTGTTCCAATCCAAGAACATGAGATGTCTTTCCATCTGTTTATATCTTCTTCAATCTCTTTCATCAGTGTCGTACACTTTTCAGTGCACAGATCATTTTAGACAGGATATGAAAAGCAAGATTTAAAAACAGAACTACTGTATGGTTTAGCAATTCTACTTCTGCACATACAGAAATCATGGACTTGAAGAGGTATCTGTACTTCCAGGTTCATTGCACCATTATTCACCATAGTCAAGATATGGAAAAACCCAAATGTCCAACAGACAAATAAATGGATGAAGAAAATATGATGTGTACACATCATGGAATATTATCCAGCCTTAAAAAGAAGGAAATCCTTTCTTTTGTGACAACATGGATGAAATGAGAGGACACTGTACTAAATAAAACAAGCCAGTCACAGAAGGGCAAACACTGTAAATGAGGCATCTAAAATAGTCAGACTCATAGAAGTAAAACAGAATGGTGGTTGCCAGGGGCTGACAGGGGAGAAGAAAAGGGGAGTTGTTGTTCAACGGGTATAAAGTTTCAGTTATGCAAGGTAAAAAATAGAGATGTGCTATACAACATAGTGGCTGAGTTAACCTTATGGTATTGTGAACTTTAAAATATGTTTAGAGGATAGATTTCATATTAAGTGTTATTACCACAAAAATAACCATTAAAAAACAAGTAAATTTTTGGAGTTGATGCGTATGTTTATCACTTTGATTGTGGTGATGGTATCATGGGTATATGTGTATATCCAAACTCATCAAATGTATACATTATATATGTCCATTTTTGTATATCAATTATACCTCAGTAAAGCTTCAATAAGCAAAAACTGATAAACTGGACCTCATGAAAATCAACATTTGCTCTATGAAAGGCCATATTAAGAAGATGAAAAGGCAAACCACAGACTGGGAGAAAAATATTTGCAAAGCACATGTTCACCAAAGGACTTGCTTCTAGAATGTATAAAAATCTCTCAAAACTCAACAGTAAAAAAAAAAAATCCAATTAGAAAATTGGCAAGATACCTAAAGACACATTTCACTGAACAGGATATAAAGATGGTAAGGAGGCATATGAAAACATGTTCAATATCATTAACCATTAGGGAAATGCAAATTAAAACCACAGTGAGATATTACTACACATTTAATCAGTGGCTTACATAAGAAATAGGAGAACCACCAAATGCTGGTGAGGATGTAGAAAAACTGGATCTCTAATACAATGCTGGTGGGAATGTAAAAAGCTACTTTGGAAAACACTTTGCAAGTTTCTTTAAAAACAGAATATGTGGGCTTCCCTGATGGCTCAGTGGTAAAGAACCTGCCTGTCAATGCAGAAGACACAAGTTCTATCCCCGATCTGGGAAGATCTCACATGCTGCAAAGCAACTAAGCTCCTGAACCACAACTATTGAGCCTGTGCTTTAGAGCCCGGGAACCGCAACTACTGAGTCTATGTGACGCAACTGCCGAAGCCCAAGCACCCTAGAGCCCATGCTCCGCATCAAGAAAAGCCACTGCAAGCCTGTGCACTGCAACCAGAGCTTAGCCCCCACTGCTGCAACTACAGAAAAGCTCACGCAGCAACGAAGACCAGAATAGCCAAAAATAAATAAATAAATAAAAATTAAAAAGAAAAAAACTGAATATGCAATTATCATATGACCTGGCAATTGAACTCTTGGCTCTTTATTCCTGAGAAATGAAAATTTATATTAACACACAGACCTGTACACAGATGTTTATAGAAGCTTTGTTCATAAAATTCAAAACCTGGAAACAACCCTGATGTCATTTAACAGGAGAGTTATTAAACAAATTGTGGTGCATCCATATCATGAAATACTACTCAGAAAAAAAAACAAAAGTAAAAACAAAGAACTGTTGATGCATTCAATAACTTGGATGAACCTCAAGAAAATTACACTGAGTGAAAAAATTCTCGAAAAGGTTTCAGTTATATAACATGCCTTTCTACTTTTATATTTTTGTGTATGTGTTCATAACAGGTGTTGACCTATGATCTTCCTTTCTTATAAAGTCCTTTCCAAGTTTGGTATCAAGAATATGCTAGACTCACAAAACAAGCTGAGACGCATTTTTCTTTTTTCTGTTCTATTAAGGAATTTCTGTATGAAAAGTGCAAATGAAAGTGTTAGTAATTCAGTGGTGTCCAACTCTTCGTGACTGCATGGGCTGTAGCCCCTTCCCCATGGACGGTAGCCCTCCAGGCTCCTCTGTCCATGGCATTTCCCATGCCAGAATACTGCAGTGGGTTGCCATTCCCTTCTTCAGGGGATCTTCCCAATCCAGGGATTGAACCCAGGTCTCCTGCATTGCAGGCAGATGCTTTACCGTCTGAGCCACCATTGAACCCCAATTTACATATGATCTGTTTCATTTCTTTTTGAAATGTTTGGAAGAATTCACCAGTGAAGCTATCTGGTTCTGGAGAATTTTTTTCTTTTAAGATAGGTTTTAAATTACAGATTCAGTTTCTTTAATATGTATGAGATTATTCAGATTTTCTACTTCCTCTTGGATCCATGTAGATGGTTTTGTTTTTCAAGGAATTTTTCCCTATTGTATACAAACTGCTAAATTTATTGACAAACTGATTTTGAGTTTTACCGACCATTTCTTTTGCATCATCAATGCAAATATTCAAACAGTGGAAAGATACCTGAGCATGAATCAAAGCTGTGGTATCTCACTGTATTAGTGTTCATTAATTCTTCAACTGCACATACTCATAGCAAAAGAAATAAAACAAAAATACTTCACTGAAGAATATCCTCTATGAAGCAGTTAAAATTGATTTTATTAGAGCCCAATCATTGAGGATATGTACTTCTAATATTCGGTGTGATGAAATAAGTATACACAAAGTGCTTTGCAAAGTAGAATGAATATCTAGAGGAAAAGAAGTTATGTAATTATTTCAATAGCATGCACTCTATAAGGCAGTGTGGTAGAGAAACAATCTAGGCTTGAGTGTCAAATGTGAGTTAAAATTCATATTATGCCTCTTATTAGTACTGCTACCTTAAAAATGCCCTTAAGTTTTTTGCTTAAACTATTTGCTGTGTTATGTCGCTTCAGTCGTGTTCAACTATGTGGGATCCCATGGACTGTAGCCCACCAGGCTCCTCTGTCCGTGGGATTCTCCAGGCAAGTGTACTAGAGTGGGTTTCTGTGTCCTCCTCCAGGGGATCTTCTCAACCCAGAGATCGAACCCGTGCCTCTTATGTCTCCTGCATTACTGGGCAGGTGCTTTACCACTAGCGCCACCTGGGAAACCCCTGTACCTCTTTACTTATTTGTAAAATGTGAGCAACGATTCTTACATAAGTGCATTATTGTGAATAGCTAAAGAAACAAGCAATTTAAAGTGCATAAAACAGCATTTGTAGTCACCTGATGTCATTTCCCCCTTCACTTCATACTCTGCTTCTAACTGATAAAACATATTCTAAGGCAGAACAAGAAAAATTAAATGTAAAACGTTGTGGTTTTCTCCCCCCGCCCCTTTATTCTGATGGTGGAAAAGTAACTTCTTAAAAGAATGGCATTCTTTCCCACCTCTGTTCAGTTCAGTTCAGTTCAGTCGCTCAGTCGTGTCTGACTCTCTGAGACTCCATGAATCGCAGCACGCCAGGCCTCCCTGTCCATCACCAACTCCTGGAGTTCACTCAGACTCATGTCCATTGAGTCAGTGATGCCATCCAGCCATCTCATCCTCTGTCGTCCCCTTCTCCTCCTGCCCCGAATCCCTCCCAGCATCAGAGTCTTTTCCAATGAGTCAACTCTTCACATGAGGTGGCCAAAGTACTGGAGTTTCAGCTTTAGCATCATTCCTTCCAAAAGAAATCCCAGGGTTGATCTCCTTCAGAATGGACTGGTTGGATCTCCTTGCAGTCCAAGGGACTCTCAAGAGTCTTCTCCAACACCACAGTTTAAAAGCATCAATTCTTCAGCGCTCAGCCTTCTTCACAGTCCAACTCTCACATCATACATGACCACAGGAAAAACCATAGCCTTGACTAGATGGACCTTAGTTGGCAAAGTAATGTCTCCGCTTTTCAATATGCTGTCTAGGTTGGTCATAACTTTTCTTCCAAGGAGTAAGTGTCTTTTAATTTCATGGCTGCAATCACCATCTGCAGTGATTTTGGAGCCCAAAAAATAAAGCCTGACACTGTTTCCACTGTGTGTGGTGTTGCCAGTGTTCCCAGTTTGGGCCATTCTAATAAATGTGTAGTGGCACCTCATTGCTGTTTCAGTTTGCCCTTCTCTGATGATATATGATGTGGAGAATCTTTACCTGTGTGTCTTTGATGAGTTGTCTGTTAAGGTTTTTGTCCCACTTTAAAATTAGGTTGTGGATTTTTTTTATTATTGAGTGTTAAGAATTCTTTGTATATCTTGGATGATGACTGTCCTTTATTAGAAGCATCTTTTGCAAATATTTTCCTCCAGTCTTTGACTTGTTTTCTCTATTGACACTGTCTTCTGCAGAGCATAATTTTCTAATTTTCATGAATTTCAGCTTGTCAACTATTTCTATCATGGATCATGCCTTTGGTAGTATATCTAAAAAAATCACTGCCATAATCAAGGGTAACTAAGTTTTTTTCTATATCTTCTAGACATGTTATAGTTTTACAGTTAGAGATGTGACTCATTTTGAACCATTTTTTTGTGAAAGGTGTGAGGTCTGTGTCTCGATTCACTTTCCCCATGTGCATGTCTGGTTGTTTCAGCACCATTTGTTTTAAAGACTATCTTTACACCTTTCCATTGCCTTTGCTCTTTGTTGAAGATTGGCTGACCATATTTATGTGGGCCCATTTACAGGCTCTTTATTGTTCCATTAATCTATTTGGACCACACTGTCATGATTACTATAACTTTATAATAAGTCTTAAAGTTGGGTAGTCTCAGTCCTCCAACTTTGTTCTTCTCCTTCAATATTGTGTTAGCCATTCTGGGTATTTTATCTCTCCACATAAATATTAGAATCAGTTTTTCAATATCCACAAAATAACATACTAGGATTTGGGGTGGTATTGCATTCAACCTACAAATCCAGTTGGGAAGAACTGACGTCTTGACAATATTGAGTCTTCATTGAGTTCAATGAACATGGAATCTCTCTATTTATTTAGTTTTCTGATTTCATTCATCAGAGTTTTATAATTTCCCTCATAAAGATCTTGTATTAATATGTATTTTATTAGATTTATACATAAGTACTTCATTTTGGAAGGTACTACTGTAAATGGTATAGTGTTTCCAATTTCAAATTCTACTTGTTCTTTGCTGGTATATAGCAAAGTGGCTGACTTCTGTGTTTTAACTTTGCATACTGCAATCTTGTCATAATTGCCTATTTGTTCTAGAGGAATATTTTTTGTTATTGATTCTTCTGGATTTTCTACATAGATGATAATGCCATTTGTGAACAAAGACAATCATATTTTTTTCCTTCCCAATCTGTATACCTTTTCTTATCTTTTTGCACTAGCTAGAACTTCCACTCTGATAATGAAAAGGAGTTGTAAGAGTGAACATTCTTTCTTTGTACCTAATTTTAGTGGGAAGTCTTTAAGTTTTTCACCATTAATCTGCTGTTACCTATAGGTTTTTTGTAGATATTCATTATCAATGTGAGGAATTTCTCCTCTATTCCTAGTGTACAGAGAGGTTTTTTGGTTCAATCATGAATCAGTATTACACTTTGTCAAATGCTTTTGTCAAATGTATTGAAGTGATCATGTGATCAATCTACTTCCCTTTGCAATTCTATTAGTTTTTGCCTCATATACTTTTTTACTTTCTTGTTAAGGACATAAATGTTCAGGATTTTTATGTCTTGAAGAACTGACCTCTTTAACCATTATATATAATGCCTTACTTTATCCCTGATAACTCACCTTGCTTTGAAGTCTGCTCTGTCTGAAATGAATATAGCTACTCCTGTTTTCTTTTGCTTGGTGTTAGCATTTTCTCCCAGAGAAGGCAATGGCACCCCACTCCAGTACTCTTGCCTGGAAAATCCCATGGACGGAGGAGCCTGGAAGGCTGCAGTCCATGGGGTTGCTGAGGGTCAGACACAACTGAGCGACTTCACTTTCACTTTTTACTTTCACGCATTGGAGAAGGAAATGGCAACCCACTCCAGTGTTCTTGCCTGGAGAATCCCAGGGACAGGGGAGCCTGGTGGGCTGCCGTCTATGGGGTCGAACAGAGTCGGACACGACTGAAGCGACTTAGCAGCAGCAGCAGCAGCAGCATTTTCTCCATCCATTTACTTTTAATCTACATGAATTTTTATATTTAAAGTGAGTTTCTTATTGGCAACATACACATTGGTTTTGTTTTCTGAAAATATTATACTCAACTGTTAAACATGCTTACCCATGAGTAGTAGTCTTAAGAGGTTTATAATATCTTTTACCTTTCCTGCATTTCAATTTTTATCTACAATAAAACACTTGGGTTTTGAAGCAAAAATAAAGAGAAAAAAATTAGTATCCCTAACCATGCCATAGGAAAGTGTGTCAGTGTCGGATAAAGAACATTCCTAAATTAAATGATTTAGGTGATAAGATGGTCAGAAAACTAATTTATGAATCTATCTAACTGACAGTACCCATTTAGCAGCTTCAGGGAAAATATAAATGGCTAGGGGAGGGGCAAGCATGTCTCTCAAATAAACCTCACGTTTGACAGTCCAATGACATCTCCACATGCCTGGATTTTAGCTAAAGGCAATTTTACAACATTCTTTCTGTATTCTCCCAGATAAAGCCCCTTGAATTAAAAGAAGGCTCATCAGCTTAACCTCCAAGTTATCCAAGCAATAAAGGCTATAGTGGAGTAAAAGGATGAGGGTCTGCATGAGAACACCTAGAGCTTAGCTCCACAGCATCCAGTGGGGAAAACCCTCAACAGTGGGATTCACGGTTAAAATTCTGTCACAGGCTCATTCAGAAACAATCAACACATGCACGTTAAAACACCACTGAATTGCCTTCATTATGCAGTTAAAAGTAATAGAATGAAAGGTAAATATACACATGTTGAGCACTTTTAGTACAAAAGCAGATCAAGTTCAAAATGGGATGCATTCTTAAGTCAATCAGGGCATATGGGTAGTAGTCTGGAAACAGAAAAGCTATTTTTTACTAGGATGCTACAGACTACATTCCAGATACACAGGCCCACATGAGTAACTGAATCAAAGCCAGATAATTAGGCTTGAACAAATGAAAGATGTTTCATATTAAGGATATACTGAGAAATTACTTTGAGCTGACAGAGTACCTGATGAACTGCGGAATGAGGTTCGTGACATTGTACAAGAGAAAGGGATCAAGACTATCCCCATGGAAAAGAAATGCAAAAAAGCAAAATGGCTGTCTGAGGAGGCCTTACAAATAGCTTTGAAAAGAAAAGAAGTGAAAAGCAAGGGAGAAAAGGAAAGATATTCCCATTTGAATGCAGAATTCCAGAGAATAGCTAGGAGAGATAAGAAAGCCTTCCTCAGAGATCAAAGAAATAGAGGAAAACAATAGAATGGGAAAGACTAGAGATCTCTTCAAGAAAATTAGAGATACCAAGGGAACATTTCATGAAAAGATGGGCTCGATAAAGGACAGAAATGGTCTGGACCTAACAGAAGCAGAAGATATTAAGAAGAGGTGGCAAGAATACACAGAAGTACTGTACAAAAAAGATCTTCACGACCCAGATAATCACAATGGTGTGATCACTCACCTAGAGCCAGACATCCTGGAATGTGAAGTCAAGTGGGCCTTAGGAAGCATCACTATGAACAAAGCTAGTGGAGGTGATGGAATTGCAGTTGAGCTATTTCAAATCCTGAAAGATGATGCTGTAAAAGTGCTGCACTCAATATGCCAGCACATTTGGAAAACTCAGCAGTGGCCACAGGACTGGAAAAGGTCAGTTTTCATTCTATTCCCAAAGAAAGGCAATGCCAAAGAATGCTCAAACTACCGCACAATTGCACTCATCTCACACACTAGTAAAGTAATCCTCAAAATTCTCCAAGCCAGGCTTCAGCAATACATGAACTGTGAACTTCCAGATGTTCAAGCTGGTTTTAGAAAAGGCAGAGGAACCAGAGATCAAATTGCCAACATCCGCTGGATCATGGAAAAAGCAAGAGAGTTCCAGAAAAACATCTATTTCTGCTTTATTGACTATGCCAAAGCCTTTGACTGTGTGGATCACAACAAACTGTGGAAAATTCTAAAAGAGATGGGAATACCAGACCACCTAACCTGCCTCTGGAGAAACCTATATGCAGGTCAGGAAGCAACAGTTAGAACTGGACATGGAACAACAGACTGGCTCCAAATAGGAAAAGGAGTACGTCAAGGCTGTATATTGTCACCCTGCTTATTTAACTTATATGCAGAGTACATCATGAGAAACGCTGGACTGGAAGAAGCACAAGCTGGAATCAAGATTGCTGGAAGAAATATCAGTAACCTCAGATATGTAGATGACACCACCCTTATGGCAGAAATTGAAGAGGAACCAAAAAGCCTCTTGATGAAAGTGAAAGAGGAGAGTGAAAAAGTTAGCTTAAAGCTCAGCATTCAGAAAACTAAGATCATGGCATCTGGTCCCATCACTTCATGGCAAATAGATGGGGAAACAGTGGAAATAGTGTCAGACTTTGTTTTTGGGGGGCTCCAAAATCACTGCAGATGGTGATTGCAGCCATGAAATTAAAAGACACTTACTCCTTGGAAGATAAGTTATGACCAACCTAGATAGCATATTAAAAAGCAGAGATATTACTTTGCCAACAAAGGTCCATCTAGTCAAGGCTATGGTTTTTCCTGTGGTCATGTATGGATGTGAGAGTCGGACTGTAAAGCAAGCTGAGCACCGAAGAATTGATGCTTTTGAACTGTGGTGCTGGAGAAGACTCTTGAGAGTCCCTTGGACTGCAAGGAGATCCAACTAGTCCATCCTAAAGGAGACCAGTCCTGGGTGTTTATTGGAAGGACTGATGCTGAGGCTGAAACTCCAATAATTTGGCCACCTTATGCGAAGAGCTGACTCATTGGAAAAGACCCTGATGCTGGGAGGGATTCGGGGCAGGAGGAGAAGGGGATGACAGAGGATGAGATGGCTGGATGGCATCACCGACTCGATGGACATTCGGCTGGGTGAATTCTGGGAGTTGGTGATGGACATGGAGGCCTGGCGTGCTGTGATTCATGGGGTCGCAAAGAGGTGGACACGACTGAACAACTGAACTGAACTGAACTGAGATGGAGTTTGGGAAACTAAACCTTTGAAGACATCAGGGAGAAAAGTGTTGAAAGTAATATCTGCCAAATGTGTTAGTGCTCCCCACAGCACATAAGCTAAAAATAATGGTTGTATCCATCTTAGTAGCTCTGTAAGAGAATATACATGGCAAGGAAGGCATATATAACAGGTCAAAATGTTGAGATGTGAATGTGTATTTGCTCTCCTTATGTTTTTTCCTTCCTCCTTTCTATCAGGTAGCCAGCACCTATAGATAACCATGCAAGAAAACAATACCATATTTCACTTAGGGATATATATATATATATATATACATAATAAAACTAACTAACTAAATATATATATATATATAATAAACTACAAAGGAAAGTCTTAAGTATGAAAAACCCAAAATTTTGATGAAAATTATCTCTGGGGAAGAAGGAGACTAACATAATCAGAGAAGACTTCAAAGTGAGCTTCAACTACATATGTGATATTTTATTTCTTAATTTGAATATAGAGGAATTTGTTATATTATTTTTTATAAATCTATGTCTGAAATTTTCGGAACAACCACTGTTTCTCTGAGCTTTTATTCTGCTATAAAAATGATCCATTACTTAGGAATTGTGGAAAATATTGTCAAGTCTAGAGATAAATAGATAATCAGAAACCTACCATTCAGTGATTTAAAAATAATATGTTTGTGAATACTCTAATTGTATTCTCTATGTATGTACACACATATAATGTTATATATTACATATGAGTCTCATGTTTCTAGAGGCTCAATATTGGCTATAAAAATCATGAAATTGGTAATTAAATTTGCCCAGCTCATATCTAACTTTATCTGACATCAAAGCCCGTGTTACTACCACTGGCATATATAAACATTTTCTGTTACAGAAGAGATCAATATAAGGGAAATGACTACTCTTGGTCCTATATTTAAAAAAATGAATCTAGTATTTAGTACACAGGTGTCCTTATTTCAGTGTGTTATATGGCAGGCCCTTCTCAATATTCTATTATTTTGTACTTTCTTCTTTCTGGGTATCGATGGGTTAATGATATTCCAATGAAAAAATGCAACAGCAACTCAATGGATGTGAGTTTGAATAAACTCCAGGTGATAGTGAAGGACAGGGAAGCCTGGCATGTTGCAGTCCACGGGGTCGCAGAGAGTCAGACACAACTCAGCAACTGAACAGCAATGTAAAAATGAAAGATAAAAAAGGAAGAGAAGAAAACATATTGAAAACTAATAACAGAAGTGATGTCGGCAAAATAGCAAAGAAGCTCCAGGCCCTCATTCACCCACAAAAGCATTCCAAAAATGTTAATAACCAGTGTTAGTGGTTTAGTCACTAAGTCATGTCCAACTCTTGTGACTCCATGGACTGCAGCTTGCCAGGCTCCTCTGCCAATGGGATTTCCCAGGCAAGAATACTTGAGTGGGTTGCCATGTCCTTCTCCAGGGAATCTTCCTGACCCAGAGATCGAACCCACATCTCTTGCATTGGCAAATGGACTCTTTACCAACTGAGCCACCAGAGAAGCCCACTGATAACCAGAGACTTGATAAAATAATCTTATAAGACATCTGAGAATAGTCAAAGGTGTACAGCAAATAAGGAACACCCAATCAGGAAAAGGCTTAATTAAAAATGGTAGGAAAAATTTTGAAGTATTACTTATACTTTCCTTACCACCTGCCCAGTCTGGCAGCAGTTTAGATATGGAGGAGGTGGCAGCCCAGTTCCCAAACCCTCCTTCAAAGCAGAGGAAATACAGTATACCTTATTTCCAATATTCTAACTTGTCTGAGTGCTGTCTGAAGGACTGCTCTTTGTTTTTTCTAACTTTCAAGACAGGTGGGAAAGGCAACATACAGTTCTTGAGCAAAGTCTACAGAAAGCAGAGACAAGATTATCAGTGGAGGCATACAATAGACTATCTAAGGTGCCAAGAAGAATCTGGAGTGAGACTCTTTGGGAAATTAAGACATTTAAAAGTAGCCATATATAAAGGAGAACTGAGATATCTATACACAGGCCCAGATAATATGCATGTGCATAAAAGGCCTGAGAAAAATCTTAAGCTGTAACTTTAGGATAATTCCTATGATCAAAGCATGTCCAGTTCACTGGTAAAGGATTTCCCATGTAGAAAGCAAGTCTACAAAAACTGGTGAAGTTTTTATAGTTTTTTAACATTTGAAATGTTAAAATTGCAACCAAAAATGACAAAGTATACAAAGAAACAGGAAATTACAGCCTACTCTAAGGTACAGAATAAACTGATAGAACTATCTTCACTCAATGAAGCCCTGACATGTGACTTACTAGACAAAGATTTTAAAGCAACTCTCTTATATATGCTCAAGAGCCAAAGGAAAACAAAGAACTAAAGGCAATCAACAAAAAAGAAATATGAAAAAAGTGAGACAAAAACAAATTATTAAAATGAACCAAACATATTCTAGAGCTGAAAAATACTATAATGTAATTGAAAATGTATTGCTGCTGCTAAGTCGCTTCAGTCGTGTCCAACTCTGTGTGACCCCGTAGAGGGCAGCCCACCAGGCTCCCCTATCCCTGGGATTCTCCAGGCAAGAACACTGGAGTGGGTTGCCATTTCCTTCTCCAATGCATGAAAGTGAAAAGTGAAAGTGAAATTGCTCAGTTGTGTCTGACCCTCAGCAACCCCATGGACCACAGCGTTCCAGGCTCCTCTGTCCATGGGATTTTCCAGGCAAGAGTATTGGAGTGGCTTGCCATTGCCTTCTCTGATATGTCAGTATAGATGTGTCCAAAACCACAAACTATACAACCCCAACAGCGAACCTTAATGTAAACTACAGACTCTGAGTGATAACAATGTGTTAATGTGGGTTGACAGATGTGCCACTCTGGTATGGAATTTTGAAGTAGTGAAGGAGGCTGTGTGCTGGGGACTGGGTCATATGGAAACTCTTAATATTCTGCTCAATTTTTCTGGGAATCTAAAACTTCTATAAGAAAATGGTCTATTTTCAAATACTCTCAAAGTATTGAAGAGGAGCGAACATTTAAAAATTCATTTTGCAAGGCCAATATTACTCTGATACTGAAACCAGACAAATATACTACAAGAAAAGAATACTTGGCTAATATCCATTATATTGATACAGATAGCCTTAAAAATTTTAGCAAACCAAATTTGGCAACACATAGAGAGATTATATACAATGAAAAAGTGAGATTTATTCATGAAATACAGTGTGGTTCAGCACTCAAAAACTAAACAATGTAACGTAACACATTAACAGAATGAAGATAAAAAACACATACTATCTTAATTCATGTTATTGATGAAATTCAGCACCTTTTCATGATAAAAACACTCAACAATCTAGAAGTAGAAGAAAACCATCTCAACATGTATCTGTGTGTATTTGTGCGCCAAAGTAGAAGTGGAAATGGTACTGAGAAAACTAATATTTCCACGCCAAAGAATGAAGTTGGGCATTTATCTTATATTATATTCAAAAATTAACTCAAAATGAATCAAAGGCCTAAATGTAAGAGGTAAAACTATCAACATAAAACTCAGAAGAAAACATAGGGGAGAAACTTCATGATACTGTATTTGGCAACAGTTTCTCAGAAATAACATCAAAAGCACAGGAAACAAATGATAAAATAAACAAACTGAATTTCATAAATATTAACTTCTGTGTTTCAAAGGACACTGTCAGAATGAAAAGGCAACACACAGAATGGGAGAAAATATTTGCAAATCATATATCTGATAAGAGATTAACATCCAGAACCTATAAGGAATTCCTATAATAACAACAGAATGAACAATTTGATTAAAAACTGGGGACAGAACTTGAATACACATTTCTCCAAAGAATATGTACGAACAGCTAGCCAATAAGCACTTGAAAAGATGCTGAGCATTACTAATCATTAGGAAAATGTGAATCCAAACCACAATGAGAACAACCTTACACCCATTAGTATGGATATTAATTAAAAAACACACACACACACAGAATAGACATTTTTTTCAAAGAAGACATCCATATGGCTAATAGGCACATGAAAAGACGTTCAACGTCACTAATCATTAGAGAAATGCACTTCAAAACGACGATTAAATATAACCTCACCCCAGTCAGAATGCTGCTGCTGCTGCTAAGTCGCTTCAGTAGTGTCCGACTCTGTGCGACCCCATTGACGGCAGCCCACCAGGCTCCCCCATCCCTGGGATTCTCCAGGCAAGAAAACTGGAGTGGGTTGCCATTTCCTTCTCCAACGCATGACTGAAAAGTGAAAGTGAAGTCGTTCAGTCGTGTCCGACTCTTCTCGATCCCATGGACTGCAGCCCACCAGGCTCCTCCATTCATGGGATTTTCCAGGCAGGAGTACTGTCAGAATGGTTATCATCAAAAAGTCTACAACTAACAGATGTTGGTGAGGATGTCGAGAAAAGGGAACCCTTGTGCACTGCTGGTATGGATGTAAATTGGTGTATCCACCTTGGAAAATAGTATCAGTTCAGTTCAGTTCAATTGCTCAGTTGTGTCCGACTCTTTGCGACCCCATGAATCGCAGCACGCCAGGCCTCCCTGTCCATCACCAACTCCCAGAGTTCACACAGACTCACGTCCATCGAGTCAGTGATGCCATCCAGCCATCTCATCCTCAGTCGTCCCCTTCTCCTCCTGCCCCCAATCCCTCCCAGCATCAGAGTCTTTTCCAAAGAGTCAACTCTTCACATGAGGTGGCCAAAGTACTGGAGTTTCAGCAATAGCATCATTCCTTCCAAAGAAATCCCAGGACTGATCTCCTTTAGAATGGACTGGTTGGATCTCCTTGAAATCCAAGGGACTCTCAAGAGACTTCTCCAACACCACAGTTCAAAAGCATCAATTCTCAGTGCTCAGCTTTCTTCACAGTCCAACTCTCACATCCATACATGACCACTGGAAAAACCATAGCCTTGACTAGACGGACCTTTGTTGGCAAAGTAATGTCTGTGCTTTTTAATA
>NW_024070207.1:8232093-8342165 GCF_014754425.2 Oryx dammah | reverse complement strand
CCCATCTATTTCCCATGAAGTGATGGGACCAGATGCCATGATCTTTGTTTTCTGAATGTTGAGCTTTAAGCCAACTTTTTCACTCTCCTCTTTCACTTTCATCAAGAGGCTTTTTAGTTCCTCTTCACTTTCTGCCATAAGGGTGGTGTCATCTACATATCTGAGGTAATTGATATTTCTCCCGGCAATCTTGATTCCAGCTTGTGCTTCTTCCAGCCCAGCGTTTCTCATGATGTACTCTGCATATAAGTTAAATAAGCAGGGTGACAATATACAGCCTTGATGTACTCCTTTTCCTATTTGGAACCAGTCTGTTATTCCATGTCTAGTTCTAACTGTTGCTTCCTGACCTGCATATAAGTTTCTCAAGAGGCAGGTCAGATGGTCTGGTATTCCCATCTCTTGAAGAATTTTCCACAGTTTGTTGTGATCCACACAGTCAAAGGCTTTGGCATATTCAATAAAGCAGTAATAGATGTTTTTCTGGAACTCTCTTGCTTTTTCCATGATCCATCAGATGTTGGCAATTTGATCTCTGGTTCCTCTGCCTTTTCTAAAACCAGCTTGAACATCTGGAAGTTCATGGTTCACGTACTGCTGAAGCCTGGCTTGGAGAATTTTGAGGATTATTTACTAGTGTGTGAGATGAGTGCAATTCTGTGGTAGTTTGAGCATTCTTTGGCATTGCCTTTCTTTGGGATTAGAATGAAAACTGACCTTTTCCAGTCCTGTGGCCACTGCTGAGTTTTCCAAATGTGCTGGCATATTGAGTGCAGCACTTTTACAGCATCATCTTTCAGGATTTGAAATAGCTCAACTGCAATTCCATCACCTCCACTAGCTTTGTTCATAGTGATGCTTCCTAAGGCCCACTTGACTTCACATTCCATTGTGATTATCTGGGTCGTGAAGCTCTTTTTTGTACAGTTCTTCTGTGTATTCTTGCCACCTCTTCTTATTATCTTCTGCTTCTGTTAGGTCTATACCATTTCTGTCCTTTATCGAGCCCATCTTTGCCTGAAATGTTCCCTTGGTATCTGTAATTTTCTTGAAGAGATCTCTAGTCTTTCCCATTCTATTGTTTCTCTCTATTTCATTGCTTTGATCTCTGAGGAAGGCTTTCTTATCTCTCCTTGCTATTCTTTGGAACTCTGCATTCAGATGTTTATATCTTTCCTTTTCTCCTTTGCTTTTTGCTTCTCTTCTTTTCACAGCTATTTGTAAGGCCTCCTCAGACAGCCATTTTGCTTTTTTGCATTTCTTTTCCATGGGGATGGTCTTGATCCCTGTTCCCTGTACAATGTCATGAACCTCCTCCATAGTTCATCAGGCACTCTGTCTATCAGATCTAGTCCCTTAAATCTATTTGTCACTTCCACTGCATAATCATAAGGAACTGAGCGGTGGCTGCGTGGGTGCAGGAAGGTGGAGAGGAGCTACTCCACCTTTAAGGTCAGGAGGGGCGGCCGTGAGGAGATACCCTTTGTCCAAGGTAAAGAGCAGTGGCTGTGCTTTGCTGGAGCAGCTGTGAAGAGATACGCCATGTCCAAGGTAAGAGAAACCCAAGTAAGACGGTAGGTGTTGCAAGAGGGCATCAGAGGGCTGACACACTGAAACCATAATCACAGAAAACTAGCCGGTCTGATCACATGGACCACAGCCTTGTTTAACTCATTGAAACTAAGCTATGCTGTGTGGGGCCACCCAAGACGGGAGGGTCATGGTTGAGAGGTCTGACAAAATGCGGTCCACTAGAGAAGGGAATGGCAAACCACTTCAGTATTCTTGCCTTGAGAACCTCATAACAGTATGAAAAAGGAAAATGATAGGACACTGAAAGGGGAACTCCCTGGGTCAGCAGGTGCCCAATATGCTACTGGAGATCAGTGGAGAAATAACTCCAGGAAGAATGAAGGGATGCAGCCAAAGCAAAAACAATACCCAGTTGTGGATGTGACTGGTGATAGAAGCAAGGTCCGATGCTGTAAAGAGCAATATTGCATAGGAACCTGGAATGTCAGGTCCATGAATCAAGGCAAATTGGCAGTGGTCGAACAGGAGATGGCAAGAGTGAACATCGACATTCTAGGAATCAGCAATCTAAAATGGTCTGGAATGGGTGAGTTTAATTCAGATGACCATTATATCTACTAATGTGGGCAGTAATCCCTTAGAAGAAATGGAGTAGCCATCATGGTCAACAAAAGAGTCTGAAATGCAGTACTTGGATGCAATCTCAAAAACGACAGAATGATCTCTGTTCGTTTCCAAGGCAAACCATTCAATATCACAGATATCCAAGAATATGCTCCAACCAGTAACGCTGAAGAAGCTGAAGTTTAACAGTTCTATGAAGACCTATAAGACCTTTTAAAACTAACCCCCCAAAAAGATGTCCTTTTCATTATAGGAGACTGGAATGCAAAAGTAGGAAGTCAAGAAACGCCTGGAGTAACAGGCAAATTTGGCCTTGGAATACGGAATGAAGCAGGGCAAATGCTAATAGAGTTTTGCCAAGATAATGCACTGGTCATAGCAAACACCCTCTTCCAACAACACAAGAGAAGACTCTACACATGGACATCACCAGATAGTCAACACCGAAATCAGATTGATTATATTCTTTGCAGCCAAAGATGGAGAAGGTCTATACAGTCAGCAAACACAAGACTGGGAGCTGACTGTGGCTCAGATCATGAACTCCTTATTGCCAAATTCAGACTTCAATTGAAGAAAGTGGGGAAAACCACTAGACTATTCAGGTATGAAACTCCAGTACTTTGGCCACCTCATGCGAAAAGTTGACTCATTGGAAAAGACTCTGATGCTGGGAGGGATTGGGGGCAGGAGGAGAAGGGGATGACCGAGGATGAGATGGCTGGATGGCATCACTGACTCGATGGACTTGAGTCTGTGTGAACTCTGGGAGTTGATGATGGACAGGGAGGCCTGGCGTGCTGTAACTCATGGGGTCGCAAAGAGTCGGGCACGACTGAGCGACTGAACTGAACTGAACTGAACTGAAATCAAATTCCTTATGAGTCATTAAAAGTGTCATTAAAAAACAACAACCCGACATCCTGTGCTGATCAGCTCTCCTTTCTGATGCCGTGTCTTGGAAACTCAGGCTCCTTGGTCTCCCCAGACCTTGAGCTCTGTCTCCTCGACTCAGGGAGGCTGTGGGCTTCCTCCTGCCTTCCCTCCCCTTCTGCCCCTCTTCCTGGTCTCCTTCCCCTCTCCTCCCCGCTCTGCTTCCGCCTTCCCCCTTTCCGAAGCCCATAGCCTCTCAGTCAGCTAGGGCAGCTGTGGGCCTCACCTCATTTGTTTTCTGTCTCTCCGAGATCACTGCCCTTTGTCACCTGAGAACCTGTGTCTTCAAAACCATTGTGTCATTTTTTTTTTTTTACACTGGGGGTGGAAGCCTCTTTGGCCTGCTGAGCAAGAATAATCGTTTTGGTAGGAATCCAGTTGTGCTGTTGGGCATCCTGGTGCATTTTACAGCTCTTTATTTAATATTCCTCAACATGCCTGGGGATGCCCCCACTGCTCCTGTTGAAGGCACTGACAGCAGCGCTTACACCAAACCCAGTCCATTCGCTCAGCCGCGGCATTTTTCGACAGTAACTACCTTCTCCTTCATTGGCAGCTCCTGGTCATGGTGCTATTTGGGTTTTTTGGAACTGTCTCCTTCTTCACTGTGGAGTGGGAAGCTGCTGCCACTGTAGCCCGGGGCTCTGACTACCGAAGTATTTGAAGAAGGGCGCCAGTGAGAGGAGGCCGCCTCTCCAGACCCCCGGCTGAGCGGCAGGGCTGGGCAGAGGAGGCCGCTCTCATCTTGACCATACCTTGGAGGCTGTTTAGGATGGAAACTCCGAGATCTAAGACTGCTAAATCTGCCAGAGTTGGTATTCAGGTTTACAAATATTGTTTAAAAACTAGTGAAGTAAGGGAAACTTGTTCTATCGGTCATGTTGTTCGAAGATGTTGTTTTTCAGTTCATCTGTCTCACATTCCTTATGATCATGTTATAAATGTAAATGTTTTCTTCTGCCCCCTGTTCTCGTTGAGAGATCATGCTTTGATTGAAACCACTAGGCCATATGTGTGTGAAGACTCGTATATCATGTGAAGACTCCTACAGGGCGTGGCTGTGTGTTACTGTGTAGTAACAGGGAGCATGTGCCACCCCATGTGTGTCTGGGAAGGACGTTTAAGTAAATCATGTAACCCTGAAATGGAATCTTTGAAAAGATTTGCACATTTTTGGTAATTTTTCATGTAGTTCATAGCAAGAGGGGTACTAATCAAGTATTATGAAATGAGGTAAAAATCGTCTTCAAGTTTTAAAAATAGAAATCTTACATTTGTAAATGAACAGAAACACACTTAAGAAAAAAATACACATTTACTGGTGGAGGCTTTTGCTAGTAATTTTTCTAGAGGATTTAGTGCATAAAAAACAAACAAACCCAAAGCATGTAGTGAAGTCTAAGCTATGGTGGCAGACAGTTGTCACTAAGAAGCACCATTCCGTATGCATGTCTGGGGATGGAATCTAACTATTTGGGGAGATGTTTAGAATGGAAATGTTAACTGTAATCCATAAGAGCTTTAAACAGTTATTTTGAGATATAATTCAGAAATCATAAAATTCATCATTGTTAAGTGGCATTTCAGTACATTCACAAGGTTATGTAGCTATCACTACTGTCTTTTCCAGAACATTTTCATCACCCCAGAAAGAACCACCCTGCCTACTAGTAGACATTCCCCATTCTCTTGCCTGGCACCGGTGGTCAATAATCTGTTTCCTGTCTCTGTGGATTTGCTTCTTCTGGATATTCCCTCTAAATGGGAAAGCTCACTTTTAAAATTGAAAATTAACTGTACAAATCAAGAGTTTTATGGCAAAGTAGATTTAATCAAGAAGACAATATTTTGTTTTCTATTATTTTTTAAAACCTGCTTCGCAATTTTATGGAGTGTGACTTTCAGACTTGATGGCAATTGCAGGGAATTGTGGTTAGCTGGAACCCTTAGAGAAGTTGCATTTGTATGGAACACTAAACTCTTTTGCTCCAAGTTGTAAAATTTTGGTTTTCTTTCTTGAAGTTGAGATAAACTCAGTTGATAGTTGATTTTATATAAATTATAAATGCTGTTTCAGAATTAATAGAAATGAATTTATTATCTCTTTAAGCACATTATTGTTTACTCAGATGTATTTGTTTTCTATCACTGTATGACAGATTACTCCAAAACTTAGCCATTTCCCTGGTGGTTCAGATAGTAAAGAATCTGCCTGCGATGCAGGAGACCCACATTTGATCCTTGCATTGGAAAGATCCCCTGGAGAAGGGAACGGCTACCGACTCCAGTATTCCTACTTAGGAGAATTCCATGGACAGAGGAGCCTGGCAGGCTATAGTCCATGGGGTCACAAAGTCAGACATGACTGAGCAAATAACAGTTTTTTTCACTAAGCACATTATTGTTTACCCAGATGTATTTATTTTCTATCTCTGTGTGACATATTGCCCCAAAACTCAACCCTTAAAAACAAGACCTATGTATTCTCTCATAGTTTCTGTGGGTCTAGAATCTCAGCATGGCTGAACCAGGTCCTCCAGCCAGCTCAGGGTCTGTCACAAGGCTGCAGCCAAGGTGTGACCCGGGGAGGACCCACTTCTCAGCTTAGTCTCATCCTGGCAGGAGTTGATTCCTCACAGGCTGTTGGATCAGGAGTTTTAGTTTCTCACGGCTGTCCGCATCAAAGAAAGCAAGTGAGAAAAGCCAGAGGGAAGTGCCAGCAAGTCATAAGTCACTGTCTTTTATCACTTAATCTTAAAAGTGACATCTCATCACTTTTGCTGTATTCTCTTTACTAGATGCAAGTTACTAGTTCCCGGCCACACTCACAGAAGGGGGTGGGGGTTACACCAGGGAGTCACTAGAGCCGGGATCCCCAGGACTGTCTCACAAGGCTGCCTGTCTCACGTTCAGCTGGGAACTAGGCCCTGCATTCCCGTGTTCCTCACTCTCCCAGGCTCAGGCTCCCTTTGCTTGTGATAGATCTGTAGAATTAGGCTGCAGAGGTTCAGTAGCCTCAGTTAATACCACTGAGTACATTCTCCCAGGGCAGCCGCAGCCTCTTATCACCACTGGTAGGGTTCCTGGTAACTGCTTTCACAAGAGAAACGAAAGGGAGTGAGGGAAGTCTATCAGGAACACGCCTTCTGGGCCGCCTCCCTCCTGTTGTTATGTGTGATGTTCTTCGCCTTAAGTTCTGTACTCACATTTTGTGTTTGGGTGGGTTTCGTTTTGTTTTTTACTCAGTCTTTAAGTCTGTAAATAGTGTTGGCCTTGGTGGGCTCTTTATTTGACTGATAACAGCTCATGTTTGAATTTGTATTATTATTTGAATTTGAAATGTGGTATGAAATAAAGAATTTAATTTAAAAAAAAAACAACAACAACCCTATCAGATACATGGAATAAATTAGAAACAATTAATGGAAAAAAATGGGAACTGTCTTTAAATGAATGAAATAGAGGCTCAAAGTTGCTTTTAGTAAGAGAGATGCAAATTAAAAATACCATCTTACCAATGTAAGATACCATCTCTAAACGATTAGACTGGCAAATCCAAAAGATTATCAACACACTCTTTCAATAAGAATAAAAAAAGAAAAAAAAAACACATCCTTTCACAGTCTGCTCATGGGGATGCAAAGGTTATGATTACTGTAGTAGTCTTAATATTTTTTTCCAAAAATATCAAATTCTAACCTCTGGAACCTATAAATCTTACTATATTTGGAAAAAGTATCTTTGCAAATGTGATGAAGTTAAGGATTTTGAATGGAGAGGTTATCCTGATTATCCAGGCTCTAAAGGCAATCACATGAGCCCTTAAAACAGAGATACAGAGGAAGAGTCACAAAAAGAGAAGGCAATATGACCAGGAATGCAGAGTTTGAAGCAATGCAGACACAAGCTAAGGAATGTCAGCACCAAGAGAAGCTTGAAGAGGCAAGGAACAGATTCTCCTCTAGAACATCCAGGAGTATCATGCTGCTGATACGTTGAGTTTGGCACAGTAGAACTAATTTCAGACTTCTGACTTCTAGAACAGTGAGTGCATTAATTTCTGTTTTTTATACATACTAGGTTTGTAGTAATTTCTTACAGTAGCTGTAGGAAAGTAATGCAACCACTATAAAGGGGAATTTGCTTATATCCAGCAAAATTATATATGTCTTATGCTTTGACTAAGAAATCCCATATCCAGAAATATTATATCTATATGCTATAGATATATGGGTAATGACACAAAAAGATGACAGCTATTAATACAGAAATTCCTTGAAGAACTATTTGTATAAGAAAAAACAGAAGCAACTTAAACACCCATCAACTGTGCACTGGATGAACTATCACACAACCACAGTATATACTAAGTAGGCTTAAAGAACAATTATTAATATCTCCACATAAAGCTACAGTGGGACTTCTGGGGTACACTGCTAAGAGAAAAAGTCAGTGCATACAGATCATGGTATTTTTTAATCTAAGAATTGGGGGAATGCAAATACAGTTGACCCTTGAACAACACAGAGGCTAGGGGCACTGACCATCCACACAGTCAAAAGCTGGCATATAGCTCACAGTTGGCCCTCCATATACTCAGTTCCTCCACTTCCATGGGTCCTCCATGTCTGTGGTTTTGTATCTGTGGTTTAACCAACTTTAGATCAAGTAGTACTGCAGTATTTACTATTAAAAAAATCATGTATAAGTGGACAAATCTGTACTGTTCAAGGGTCAACTGTATATACACTTTTACTTATATTAAAAAATAAAAGGAATGGACTTTTGCTTGGGGACAAGATTTAATAGACATACTTATTTTCATTAATTTGGCTAGATACAGTTAAAAATCGTGGATATTATAGGTAAAACAAATATAAGAAGCCTCTGAAAAGTGGAAAGAAAAAAGGCAGACTGGTGTGAGACTTTGGGAAACAAGTAACAAGGCAGTGAATTCCCTCAGCTTTGTTTTTGCCTCATATATGTCAGACGGGGTGCTGGAGAAGCAGGAGACCCTAAAATACCAACAGGAAAACACAGAAAGAGCTCCAAGGAGTCTGCTGTATCTAGGTAAAGAACCAGAAAGGGGGTAACCTAGCAAGAAAGAAAGCTTTTAGATAACAACTGCCCTAACATCACAGAGTAAACACACCCTTGACAATGCGGATTCCATGCTTACTTGACTGTAACCAGGCTTTCCTCCCCACTCTTTGGGGTGGTATCAGAGAAGACCCCATGGGAAAGAAGGACTTTCATCCCCACCTGGTGGAAATGAGCACTCACCCCACCCATGGTGGCAGTGGAGACCATGCAGGGAGCTTGATTTCCACCCACACCCAGTAAAAAGGAGGCTCCCCTTCCCCTCCTCTCTGGTGGAAAGGAAAGCACCCTTGGTGGAAAGGAAGGCACCCTTCCCCTCTCTGGGCTGGTGTCACCAGAAGCCAAATGGGACAGTGTAACTTTCATGGCCATCCATTGATGAGGAGGTTTCTTCCCCTTTACAGTGTCAGGGGAGGCCACAAGGAGGGCAGGTAGGAAGTGCCTTCCCAGTCCTACCTGGGTGGTGTCGGTGGAGGCCTGGTGCGCAGAGAAATCCTTCTTCCACCAAGCAGTAGTAACATGGAACACTTCTTTCACCCCCACGCCTGCCCCATCCCCCATGTTAGTAGAGGTTGAGTGGGGAAGTCCCCACCTGGCAGTAATAAACACCCCCCCCAACATGGTGTCAGTGGAGGCCACTTGGGGGACAGCAAGGAGGTGTGCTCCCTCTACCAGCCAGGGTAGGGTAGGGGGAGGCCTGGTGGGGAGTTCCAAACACTAATGAGGCATCCCTTCCCCTCCCATTCTACCCTCCAACTCTTGAGTCAGAGAAGAGTGGTGAATCTGGACTTTCATCCCCACCTGCTATTATACCATGTTACAGCTTTCATCCCTAACTGGTATGGTGTCATAAGAGACTTACTAAAACTGATTGAATAAGACACATAGACTTATAACATAATACCCTAAGTATTCTAGATATAATCAAAACTCTTTTCTATCCAAAAAATTTTTTTAAAATCTTAATTGAGCAAATAAAGATAATCAACAGACACCAATGTCAAGATAATAGTAGATATTGGAATTTTCTAACAAGAATTTTAAAGTAATCATCATAAAAACATTTCAAAACATTTAAATGAGTATTAATAAACATGTTTGAGACAAATGAAAAATAAAGTCTCAGCGAAGAAATGGAAGATACACGGAAGAACCAAATGGAAATTTCAGAACTGAAACATAGTAAAATAGAAACTCAGTGGATGGCTATAACAACAGAATGGAGAGGAAAGTTAACATGAAGGTAGAACAACAGCAATAACCCAATTTAACAACAGAGAAAAATAGACTAAAAGATATAGAACAATGCCTCAGGGACGTATGGGACTAGAAACAAAAGATGATATTCATGTCATTTTTTTTCTTGGAAGGAGAGGAGAAAAAACACATGGGAAAAGAAGTATGTGAAGAAATAATGGCGAACAAATTTCAAATTGAGCAAAAGACTTAAACCTAGAGGTTCAATAAGCTGAGTGAACTCCCAAAAGAATTATTCCAAAGAAATCCAGGAAGACACACATCATGATCAAACTTCAGAAAGTTAAAGACAAACCAAAAAAAAAAAAAAAACCCACCAAAAAAGGTGAAAGCAGGGAGAGAGAAATGATGCATTACCTAGAAGGAAAAATAATTCAAATAACAGTAAGTTTTTCATCAGAAACCATGGAGTATAGAAGGAAGTGGCACAATATTTTTCAAGTCCTGAAAGAAAAGAACTGTTAACTTAAAATCCTGTATCTGGTGGTTATGTTATCCTTCAGGAAAGGAATGATATACAAAGACACTGTAAGATAAAGGAAAATGAAGAGAATTTATCACCAGCAGATGTAAACTAAAAGAATAGCTAAAGGAAGCTCTCAAAACAGAAGGGAATTTATAAGAGAAGTACTCTTGGAACATCATTAAGGAAGAAAGAACAATGGAAGGAACTAAGACATGAATCAACATAGTAGCTTTTCTTTCTCCTCTAGAAAGTCCTGAAATTCTATTAAATGGCTGAAGCTAAAAGTATTACATTATGTGATGTGGGTCTCAATGAATGTAGAGAAATTACTGAAGACTATTTTACTACAAAGGGCTCCCCTGATGGCTCAGTGGTAAAGCATCAGATCCCTGGGTCAGGAAGATCCCCTCGAGAAGGAAGTGACAAGCCATTCTAGTATTTTTGCCTGGGAAATCCCACAAGCAGAGTAGCCTCGTGGGCAACAGTCCATGGGGTCATGAAAGAGTCAGACCTGACTTAGCAACTAAACAACAACAACAAAAGGTGGGTAAGTTGGGCATGCAGGTCCTCACTGTTATTTGAGCTACCTGTTACCCATGTAGACATGAATCAGTGAATGAAGGCTCCGGGAGTCGGTGATGGACACAGAGGCCTGGCGTGCTGCAGTCCATGCGGTCACAAGAGTCAGACACAACTGAGCAACTGAACTGAACTGAAGATAAGGGTACAAATATTCCTCAAATTCTAAATGATAATTAAGATCTGTACATTATCCTCATGAACATTCACTTATTTTGGTATCATGCTTTTTCCTCTGGCCTTATAAAATATATCTGTTGGAATGCAATGCTTTTCAGATGTTTCAAATCTGTTCTCACACCACCAACTACATACTGTAAATCCATTCCCTGGTTATTACATGCTTCTGTTCCACGGTTAAGGGACTCAGGGCAGCCCAAGAATTCTACCCAGCACCTTCATTAATCCCTGTCTTCAGTAAGTTGCCAGAGAGATGAACTGAGACAAAGAATGGGCATTACAGGCCCACATGGTAAAACTACTGAAGCTCTCCAAAAAGGATCCAAAGTGATGCAGCCAACTGCGTATGAAAGAACACGTACAACACAACACGGCTGAAATCCAGAAACAAACTATTATACCGCAGGAGAAATACTGTGCAAAGATTCCACTGAACAGAGTTTGAAAAGCTCCAGAAGTATGGATGATAGTACACTTAAGTATGCTGAGCCCATGTGTCTACAACAGCAGAGAGTCACCCAAGCATAAAGGGGGAGAGGTTTTGTCCCAAAAAGACAAATATGTCTGCAGCAAAGGTCAGATCTTAACTCTGCAGAAATGATGAGTGCAAAAAAATGTTTTTTCAAAAAGCCTAAACTTGTCAGAGCAGTGTGGTAAGATACACATCACTGAGCTGATGAAAGGAGTTGAGACAACAAAGGAGGAGAAAAGCCTGAATGAGCTCAGGGACAATGCAGAGATGGAACAAACCAGAACTTGGGGAGAACTAACAGGTGGACAGAGTGTTCTGGTTAGGAATGTGACTCCAGGAGGCAGGTAGGACCTCACTGGCAGATGGAGTCCATGGGACTGGGGGTCAGAGAGAAACTAAAGAGGGTGTAGGGTTTTCCCATGGCATAGGGATCTCTTAGTCATGAATCCTCCCCCTTGAAGTCTGCTTCTTACTTTAAACAAGGCTCAGGGAACTGAGCATTGGCTCAGCTTCCCTACTGTCAGTGGACCTGGTCCTTCTTTGCCCTGTAGACCAGTGACAGACATGTGGGGCACTTTACTCCTTACCAAAGTTGTACACCATTTCAGTGTATAAAGGGGCTGTGTAATGTCCCGTGGAAGCAAATATGGTCCTTCCCGAGTCAGTCCTACACCCGGATGCCCTCAGATCCCTGGAGCGTCCCATCAGTTACCTCTGAGCCCTGTCTGCTCACCTGGCACCCCCACTCTTCACTGCATTCAGGATGGTCTCCCCATCCCCTCCTTTCCATCTAGCCCCCTTAGGTTCTGCCCATGGTCCCAGGCCCAGCTCCTCTTTCAGGAGTTTCTGATGACTCCAGTGAGCCCTTCCTCCTCTTTTTAAATTAAGGGGGTTCTACAGAGCCTGGTGGGCTGCCGTCCATGGGGTCGCACAGAGTCGGACACGACTGAAGCGACTCAGCAGCAGCAGCAGCACAGAGGTGACCCTAGAGAAAGAAATGGCCACCCACTCCAGTATTCTTGCCTGGGAAAGCCCATGGACAGAGGAGCCCAGCAGGCTACAGTCCACAGGGATGCACAAGAGTTGGACGTGCCTTAGTGACTAAAAAACAACAGAGGTGACCGCAACACCACAGGATCTAGAATGTGTGAAACCATCAACATCACCTCTGTATTTCATGAGTCACTGGAGGCACGAATGGAGACACATGCTTCATCACACCTGTGTGCAGGCTACATGAGGGGAAGGAACTCAGCCTGGGTGGCTCAGGCTCCAGGACCCAGAAAGAGATTCTGATTCTTGCCCCAGTAACCTTCCTTGCCACTCCAGTCACCTCTCTCTAGAACTTCCAGTAGGTCCCAGACCGCTGGTCATGTGCACGCCTAATATGAGCACAGAGGGCAACAATAGAAGATGGGAAAAGCACTATTATTCACTGGAAAGGATGAAGACTTTTTCCCAACTCAACTCCATTACACTGCAGATCACAGACACAGTGCTGAAATTTCTATGTAATATAGTAAGTGTGTGTTCCCTTCCTGTGCTTATATTTCCAAATGCTCACTCAAATATAGTAATGCTGTCGAGATTAAGAAACAACATCCCTGCCAAAGATCAGAAGTTAGGATAGGAAGGAAGCAAACACTGGCGTTGTGGATGATGTTGCAAATACTGTGCTGGGATCTTGATGAAATTTTCCCCTTGAACTCCTCATATCACTCCTTTGAGTGTAAGGACCAAGAGACAGACACACAAATACACATATAAAAAAATAAATAAATACATATATACACACATACATATATATATGCATATACAGATGTGTGTATATGTGAGTGTGCATGTGCACACATGTTGTATACTAAATAAATTAGCAATCTGTGTGTGTAGTGCCAACATGCAGAAAAATATTACAATTTGTTTAAGTAAGTTCTCTTATGGAATAAAAGGATATAGTAATGTATGGGAATTATAATCATCCCTTTCTGGATAGTAATTATCTCTAGGGGAGAAGGAAGGGGATACAATCAGGGAGGGGTAAAGTTTTTTTCTTAATCTGGATGGATTTTATAATTCTATGCTTTTATTCTGAAGTCCTTCAGAAGTAGTAGCACTTTTAGGGGATACAGTTCTGTATCACAAATGTAATACATACTCCACTTAGCAAGTGTTTAATGTTTTGAGTCAAGTGCAGAGTTTAAAAACATCCATACCCAGCAATCCCATCATCACTGAAATTCACACTATGCTATTTCAACCCATTATTCTCCTCTGCATGAACATAGGCAAATATAATATACCTGTATCATATACAAATTTCTTATAAGTATTATCTTACTCTATATACAGTTCATTATCTTTTATTGTTGTTATTTTGGTTTTGCTTTTATCTTAATTCTTGTTTGGCATACTAGCATGCAGAGAAAGTATTGTGATTAAATGACAAGGTGCAAGATAAGATTGAACTATGATTTTTAATGAAGGCTTTATCGGTTGACCCAGCCCCAACTTTTAAACAATATATCTGATTGGAAATGCCATAGCTGTAGTATAGTAAATAATGTTACACATCTGAGTCTGCTCATGAGCTTTCTATAGACTTCCTTTTATCTGCCATTGTATCCAATAGTTATAAAATCACATTCTGTGGATTACTGTAATGCCAGGCAGTATAATCTTCACTCCTATCATTCACCCTTTGGATGGGTGTTAGGAACAATAACAATAATAATAAGCAATAATAAAAGACACCAATGATCATAGAACACATAGTAAATTGCTAGCTTAAGATTATGCAACCAGAAAGCAATGGTCCCAGTGTCAAATCTTAGTCCTTCTGACTTCAAAGCCCATGCCCCTAACCACTGTTTCTATATATAGTGCCCTTCTATATTAGGGCTGAGGTTAGCACAGAGAAGGGACTCACCCAAAGTCCTGGGCTCAGTTGATAGCTCTGGCTACTGGGACATAGGTATGATGATTCTCATCTTCTGTCTAGCTGACCCATCCATTATTATTCTTTCTCTTCTGCACTATTTCTTCTTCCTGGGGGTCAATAAGAAATTGCTCCACTCTGATCAAACTAGAAGAAAAATAAGCAGAAAGGAAAACATGTGGGAAAAAAATGATGAGATGTGACCAAAGTTCACTTCTTACTGCTACAATTCCAGATACTGATTTAAATCTTCTGTTTTATGGGAAAGAGGAGACAGGATAGGCTGGGAGTAGTATATCTCAAGTCCTACTAAATGCTGGGCATTCTTGGGATTTTTTTTTTTTTTGCCTTTTCTTCTTACAAGTTTAGAAATAAGCACCCTTAGTCCCATTTTACAGATGGCCAACCTCAGATTCAGAGGTATGTAAACTTTTCAGGGTCAAATGTCTACTATTTGCCCTCTACACAGATCAACCAACAGCCGCCTGTTTAGATGACAGAATTTCAGGGCCTAGAGACTGATAGTGGAAAACTGGCCTGATGTGGAATCTGGGTTGTGTCATGCTCCCCATTGGACATGAAGATGATAGTGGGGATGAAATTATATTCCATGAGCCAAGATAGATTTTTAGAAATAGAAACAAAGACCTTCTGAAAAATAGATAACTAAATAATAAGTATAGTGTAGTTCTAACTCTCTTTAACAAATTCATATGTATTTAAAAGAGGGAGAGGATGTATACTTATTTGTGCTTCCTGCATTTACATCTCTTTTATTTATTAATGTGTATTGTCTACAGTGTGCCAGGCCCTGTCAGTCCAATTTCACATCTGCATCCCACACCTTCCCTCTTGATTTCTAGACCTGTATAACTGGAAGTGTGCACAGGGAACAAGATGGATATTAGGGCCCACCTGAAACAGACTCCTTTCCAAGCGAGTGTAATCTTAGCTTCATCCTGAGTCCTGGAAATCAAACATGTAAACAGGAAATGATGGAGTTGAGTGGGCAGAGTTTGCCACCTTGGGAAACAGACATTTTATAATCCTCAAGTCTGTCTTTTTGCATAGGACTAAGGGGGTACTATCTTCTAACAGGATCTCACTCTCAGATAAAGAAAGAGTGAAGGATGCAGTGACTGTTCTGTGATTTCCATCTTGGTTCTCCTCACGGGCATGAACTAGAGTTTTACTTTCTCTTTACTCCTTGGCTAGGTCTGGTGACAGACTTCAGAACTGGTTTTGTGTCTGTCTTATGCCTAGGTTGCTCAGTCGAGTCAGATTCTTTGGAACCCCACAGACTGTAGCCCACCAGGCTCCTCTGTCCATGGGATTCTTCAGGCAAGAATGCTGGAGTAGGTAGCTGCCAGAAGCCAGCGTGAGGAATCCCGCCCATGGCAAAGGTCATGAGGAAGGAGGCTTGACATTATGAAAAGGTGGGATCAAGCCTCAGGGGTACCCCTGGAGATTCTCGAGCATCTACCCCCAAAACCAAAGTCTGCCTGCCTTACTGCATTATGCTTTCACCTACACTTCTGACATTATGGGGGGCTATCCCCCACCACCTCTCTCTGAAAAGGAGTTAACTTAAGACTCCAGTTAATAAACCTCCTGGGCGTGACAAGAGTGTTTCAGTCCCAAAACTCCTCTGATGGCTCTCTAGCCTGCCTGACAGGTTTATCCAGGCCACATGTGATTTTTTACAGCCTCCCAACCGTGAGAGAATTTAAACTTTCTAAAAACAGATTCTTTTGAGAAGTTAGAAAATTATTAGTATAGTATTAGTGAGTTAGTTAGAAATTATGTTGGTGAAAGGTTTCATTGCTGAGTTAATGATTGCCGCCAGGCCTCCATATCCTTAGGCACCTGGGAGTATGTTAATCGATGTAATTGGATGTAGAAAAAGAAATATAGTAGTTTTGATGTTAGCAAAACTAGACTTTTGAGTTAATGAATTTTCTCTTTGTTATAAATCACTGTACTCCTCTTTCTTTGTTATAAATCATTATATCCTTGCTATGTAAGAATGTAACTTTATCACTATCTTAAGACTAAGTAGACCTTAAGGGAAAACAAGTTTTCTGATTGATTAACCTTTATCAATAGAAAGAAAGGTAGGGGCATAAAATGTTAATCGGTCTCCAGACCAGAAGATATTGTAAACAAATGTAAGACCCTTGTAAGAACAAAGATATGCTGAGAACACTGTCTTTAGATAAGAGTTGGAGCAGCTGACCCTGAGTGACTCTGTTTCTTACATTTATCTCTATGTATAACTAAAAGTATAAAAGTGGACCTGGAAAATAAAGAAACGGACCAGTTCCTGGAAAGACTGGTTTCCCCCATGTGGTCTTTTCTCATTCTCTTCTTTTCTGGCTGAATTCCCATCTGGAGCATGGAGGGTCACCAAGGCTACTAATTTTGCCGGGGCTTCTAAGATCTGAATGGGGGGGCACTTTGTGTCCCCACTCCTTCAGGAGACCAGGAAGACGCCTGTGGCCTACGTAGGTGGTGCAAACTCCTTGTCTCAGAGTTTTATTGGTTCTCTGCATAAACCAAGTTATTCAACCTCTTTTCTCCACTAATTTTCCTACTACACTATTCTTTCCTAATCTCTCTTTATATCTCTAATTAAATAGTTCTTTCCTAGACGCTGACTCCATCCCCGCTTTGAATTCCCTGGATCCACTGGGGCTGGACCCCAGCAGGTAGCCATCCCCTCCTCCCAGGGATCTTCCCAACAAAGGGATCGAACCTGGGTCTCCTGCATCTAACACTTATGCCTAGGAGGGTGGTCCCTTCCATTTAGTCATCTGAGAGGTTCATGTGACATGACATGGAGTTTATACTTCAAGTAAGACCTTCTCTACCAGTAAGCAGGCCTGAACCAAGTTCCAGAAAGGAGTAGAGACCAAGTTCTCAGATACAAGCAGAGAAATGGAACTCTGTTCTAAACATTTAATTCTCCTGATTTAGTGGGACAGTTTTTGTAGACTTCTCACATGATAGACACCTCCCCTCAGCATTCCCCTTATGCCCAACACCCCAGTATGATCTAAATTCTCTCCTCTATCTTGTTTCTTAAAATACACCCTTGGAGAAATTCTTCTGTGACTTGGTAGTAGAGAAAAACTTGAATAATTATGACACAAATTCCAGAAGTAATAAGAGGGAACAGTGATATGTACAATTTGCTTTTTCATTGAAAACTGAATGCTTAAAAAACTCATAATCAAAGGAAAATCAAAATTTTTCAACTGGGAAAAATATTTGGAAATTAGATAACAAACAGTTATATCCCTAATACCTAGACATCTTATGAAAAAGTGAGGTAAAAGACAACAACAAAGAAAAAAAGGGGCAATAGATACAAGTAGGTATTTCACTGAAAAGATGCAGATACAAGAATAAAAAAATTCTTCAAACATACAAAAAATGCTCAACCTAACTCATGATAAACAATGAAAAGAAAAATAACTATAATGAGATACTTTTTACCAATTACATATTCTGTGAAGAAATAGACATCCTCATATATTGCTGGTGGCAATGTAAAGTGATAACTGCCTATAAAAAGGATTTGTTGCAATCTAGTAAAATTACATAGGTAATCATTCTTGGAACCAATAATCTGTCTTTTAAGAAGTTATCCCCTCCAAAACAATGCAAAAATACAAAAAGTCATAGTAAGTACAAGGCCATTCTTCACAGAACAATCCATAATAACAGAAGATGAGCAACAAGACAAATCCCCACCAATAAGGAGCTAGTTGAGTAATCTAAAGTACATCTATATCGGAGAGTACTACTCAGACATAAAAAGCAAAGAGGATTCCCTCTCTAGAGTGTTATGGAGTGATCACCAGGATATATTGTTAAGTGAAGAAACCAAGGTACAGGAAAAATGTATAGATCTGCTGCTGTCTAATATGGTAGTCACTAGCCATAACCAGCTAGATACATTTAGTTTTTTAAAAAATTAATGAAATTAAGAATTCAGTCATTCAGTTGTACTGGTCACATTTTAGGTGCTCAGCAGCCACTTGGTGCTAATGGGTTTACTGTTAGTGCAGATACAGGACATTTTCACTTCTGCAAAAATTTCTATTGGACAGTACTGTTGAAGAATGTGCCACCTTTTACATGTGGATGGGGAAAGAAACTAATATACATATTTCATTTGCTTGTATTTTTAAAATATAGTAAATTAAAAATGGACAAAAATAATTACATATAAGCCCATGATGGAAGGCAATGATGTGTATTCTCTTAAAAATATAATATATATGATAAAAATGTGTACTTACAAAGGAACAGAAGAGCAACCCAGGATGCAAGCCAATGATGTACATTCTCTTAAACATGAAACCTATGTTTACTGGCTCCATGTGCTGAAAAGGACAAGAAACAATGACCAACTCAGTAGCAATGTTCAATTCTCATCCCAGATTGAATTATCTGAAAACATTTCCCATTGAAAGGAACCAGACTTCCTTTCAGGTCTGGGTAGGGATCATACCAGGGGAGTCTAGACCAAGCTCTCATACCAGAAAGCACATCAGAAGACTCAAGCCAACCTGAAGGCACCCCTAATGGACAAAGAGAACAATTTGAACATCAAAAAGATTAAGGACTACAATGGGTTAAACCACATCAACTATGTAAGCATCTGTGAGCTCAGAATGGCACTTAAAACAAACAAACAAACTTACTGCTCACCTTTGGTGGAGAAGGCGATGGCACCCCACTCCAGTCCTCTTGCCTGGAAAATCCCATGGACAGAGGAGCCTGGTAGGCTGCAGTCCATGGGGTCACCAAGAGTTGGACATGACTGAGTGACTTCACTTTCATTTTTCACTTGCATGCATTGAAGAAGGAAATGGCAACCCACTCCAGTGTTCTTGCCTGGAGAATCCCAGGGAAAGAGGGGCCTGGTGGGCTGCCATCTATGGGGTCACACAGAGTCGGACACGACTGAAGCGACTTAGCAGCAGCAGCAGCAGCAGCAGCGGAACATAATACATAACACAAAAGGGATACAATCAGCAAAATCCAGAAAGCAAATTCCACAGGACAAAAGTTTAGTTTGCTAAATAAACTGTAAGGCTAAAAAAAGAGGGTAGACATTCTTTAGATAAAAAAAATTTCAGAGAAGTAAAAATTAATATCACACAAGCTACTACCACAATGCACTGGGAGAACAAGAATGAAAAAGATGGAAAATACCAAGTGTTGGCAAGGATGTGGAACAAATGGAACTCATAACCTGCTGTGGGGGAATATAGATTGGAGCAACGGCTTTGAAAAACTCATTGAAAGTATCTACTGAACTGAACATACACATACCCTTTGACTCAGAAATACATACTATGTTAGCATGTTAGGTACATACTCAGGAAATGAAAAAAAATGTCCATTCAAGAAAGTTCACAGCCCTATTATTCAATAATAAATTAAAAAACTGGAAAAAAACCAAATCTCCATAACAGATAAAAATATTGTGAAGTATCACACAATGTATTTTGTTTTTACAATTATTCCATTTTTGTTTCTCTTAAAACTCTAGTACATAACAGAATGACTCCTGAAGCATAATTTCCACACAAAGTGACATGACCCTGCCTAACCTCAACCACCATGGACTGAGATAGTTCAAAAAGGTCTTTTTTCTTCTTCCTAAGTGTACTGGTTCAGAGTGTGGGCTCTAGAGAAAGTCTTGCCACTAGTTCTGCCACTTACAAACTGTGTGACTTTGGATAATTTTATTTCACCCTACACTCAGTTGTCTCATCTGCAAATCAAGATTTTATAGTACTGATAGTAGAAGAAAAAAGTTTTTTAAAAATAATTGCCTTGTGTTTTGGTTTTTATAAGGATAAATGATCAAGAATCATATCATTTTAAAACTTCAACTGCAGAGACATTGGAATACTGTCTTCTCTGTAATCTTGGGAGAGTGAAAGTCTCTCAGTGTCTCTCACTTTCCTTCTCTCTAAAACGGCAAAAACAATCATTGCATATTAAAATAACTAAATTTCACTACAACCGCTGTTGGATGACCTAACTTTGAGAACATCTCAAAAGCACTGGAACAACTGACCACAGGAAACACACCACCACTTCTGCATGTGGCCAAACATAAAGCCAAGGCCTCGTCCAGACTCAGCAAACTTAGAGTGAGCCCAGGTATTTGCAATTTTAACAAGTGCCACCTGACAATTTTGATGCGGTGGTCCACGGACCACACTTAGAAAAGTTCTGAGCTAAACAGCTCACATTTGTGTAGTGTTGATCTGATGCCTACTATGCAGAGATCTATGATAGCTGGTGTGTCTCTTACTGTTATTACTTGAAACTGCATTGGTCCTTCCCTCCCACCTACAATCACAGGTTGCTTTCCCACATGGGCTCATACCTAAACTCCACAACACTCCTGGGTGGTCAAAAGCACTGGATAGCGTTATCTTGTTGAATAGAAGACAATGGAGGGAAGGGTTGTGACTTACCTAAAGTGTCCCAGTGATGGGACCCAATTTCTTCACTCTTGCTCCAAGAACCTGTCTGTCAGACTCAGTATCACACTTGGTTCTTCTCTGCGGGATCTTGTTTCTGGAACTGAGTCCACAGCTTCTCTGATGTTCCACTGTAAGGAAGAGTAAGAGGATAGCAAAGCACACGGAATACAGAGGAATGGGGAAGGCTGGGAAAGCACATGAAATGCAGGGGACGGGGGTGGGCCTGTGTCTGTTTGCCTCTCCCCACTCAGTTCACTGAGAGCCGTGCAATGATGCTTTCCCTCTTCCCCAGCTCCATCACACAGCCCCCTCCACACACAGCAGTGGCGCTGAGGCTCTCACGTCATGGACATGCGCCCTTACCCCTGCTTGTGTTACGTGTCCAGTGTTCTCTCCCGTAGCCATGCTATTACGGTAATGTCATAGCCATCACATGGACGGAATGAAGGACGGAATGTTGAAGTGGAGAAATATAATTTGGTGAGGGCCTACTAGACACTAGACACTGTAGGTCGTACTTTTTGGACTTTTCCTCTGCAAATCCTCAAGGCAATTCTCTGAGGTGCGTGGCATCATTTCCTTTCTACAAAGAGAGAGATTGTCAGGCTCTGACAGCAAAGTACATGATCAAAAAATGCTACGGAGGTGTCAGTGGACATAGACGCCAACTTGAAGGGGCTAACACTGGGCAATTCTGTGACAGTTTGAGTATCAAAACATATAAATATCAAATATAAATACCTAAGTATCAAAATATATAAAGATAGTAACAGATGTAAAAAAAAGTAATGCTTTGAGCAAAGTAGGAATCTGTAAGCCATACAGATATAAATACAGGAATAAATAACAGGAAGGGAAAAGCTCTAAACTGCACTCAAATGCCAACTAATAAATCTGGAAGGGATGCGGGAATTAGAAAAGCAACACTTGACAACTAAGGTAGCGAAAAATGACTCAGTCAAGAATCAAAAATGGATGCTCTGTCTGGATTAAATCCCACTGCAGTCACTGAGCCACCATGGTTACCAAGCCGGCCAAGGAAAGCTAGGAAAAAGAAACTAACCCAGTTTGGTTCCTAAATATGTGCTGCTGCTGCTGCGTTGCTTCAGTCGTGTCCGACTCTGCCACCCCATAGACAGCAGCCCACCAGGCTCCCGCGTCCCTGGGATTCTCCAGGCAAGAACACTGGAGTGGGGTGCCATGTGCTAGGAGCAGAATATGACAGACATGCACATGCACGCGTGCACGCGTGCACACACACACACACACACACGCCCGTGCTCTCTCCCTCTTGTCTCACTACCTAGAAGTGAAGTGAAGTGAAAGTTGCTGAGTCATGTCCGACTCTATGCGACTCCATGGATTTTTATACAGTTCATAGGATTCTCTAGGCCAGAATACTGGAGTGGGTAGCCTTTCTCTTCTCCAGGGCATCTTCCCAACCCAGGGATAGAACCCAGCTCTCCCGCATTGCGGGCGAATTCTTTACCAACTGAGCCACAAGGGAAGCTCACTACCTAAGATGTTGCCTTATCCTCCCTCGCCCCTGTTTTTAAAAGGAAAGTGGCTCCAGGACATCCCTGGAACAAGACACCACACTCACTGGGACCCGGAGGGACCCCAAGGGCCCATCTCTCTGCCTCACCGGACAGCCAGGGCACTGATTCCCAAAGCAGGAAAGACAGGAATTGGATCTGTCTCCCCACACCCCAGGACTGTTCAGCCCCAACCACTGGGACCCATACCCTCAGCTGAGTCCCAAACACCTGAAGGCGGGACCTCCTCTTCTCAGACCACGTCTGTCTCTGTAGAAAAGTGGTCACGGTTGCCTTCGGGTTTCTATGGCAACCATAATGCGCAGGCTAATCCCTCACACCGGAAATACCCCTGCACACTTCTCCACCCCAGGCTTTTTATTCATTCTCTTTTTTCTTTGTTTTATTTTCCTTGCTTCCTATAGGTTACTTGAACAAATTTGAGAATTCCAATTTTATTTATTTATTGTTACCTCTCTTTATACAATTTTTCTCTATAGATATATCATCAGTGTCTGTTGTTGACATTTTACTAGTTCTATTGGGTGTTAATGCTTTGAAATACTTTCCCTGCATCTATAGACGTGGGCATTTTTTTCTTGATTCTATTATTACACTAGATTATATTAATGGATTTTCTGATATTGAAACAGCCTGTGTTCTTAGAATAAGCTCCACATGTTATGATATACCTTTTTATGTGCTTTGGATAGTGTTTGCTAATATTTTACTTAAGAATATTCCTTCATTTCCATGTAGGAGACTGTTCTATAACTATCATTTTTGATGTAATCTTTATTAGGTTTTAGAATTGATTATATACTTGCATCATCATAAGAATTTAAAAGTGTTTCTTCTTTTCCATACCCTGAAATCGTTTAAGTAGCATTGGGATTATCTTACCTTTAAATGTTTGGTAGAAAGTGAGCAACCCCCCCAAAAAAAAATAAAAGAGAAAAAAACAAAGCAAACAAACAAAAAGTTTTGGTAGAGTTCTCCCATTGAGGCTTCTGGACCTGCTTCATTTTCAGGGAAGAAATTTAACCAGTTTCTCTATTTCTTCAATGTAATTGATCTATTTGAACTTTCTGTCTCTACTGAGGTAAATTTTTGTAAGTTGCATTTTTCTAGAGACGTATCTATTTCACCTGTGCTTTCAAATATATTTAAATAGAGTTATGTAAATTATTCATTTAAGAATCTTGAAAATTTCCTTTGATTAGATGACTATTTCTCAGGAATTCCCTGGCGGTCCTGTGGTTAGGACTTGGTGCTTTCACTGCCAAGGGCCAGAGTTCAGTCCCTGTTTAGGGAACGAAGATTCCACAAGCCGAGTGACACAGCCAAAATAAATAAATAAAAAGTAAATAAAATTAGATGACTATTTCTCTTTTGGCATTCTCGATGTTATATTTGTTCATTTCCCTCTATTTTCTTGATTAATTTACCCAGAAATTTGTTCATTTTGTTGACCTGTACATGTTCTGCTATAGTTTTTCCTAACTCATCCATTTCTGCTTTTACCTTTAATGATTCTTTCCTTTTGCATTTTTAAACTTATATTGTCTCTCTTTATCATGCTTTTAATTGAATATTAAATTAATTTATTTTAATTTTATTAATGTAATTATTTAATACTATAAAAATTTCCTCTGACAACAGCTATGCTATAGATTCTGCTATAGTACTTTTATTATCATTTTTTAATCAAATTGTGCAAATTTAATCTATTTCCACTTTGTTTTTATCAAGAAACCTCAGATACAGTCCGTTATCATAAATATTTTATGTTTATCTGAATTGTAGTTTTGCTGTCTAATAGACATCAGAGTTCAATACATGAGATCTACCTTTTGGATTATGTTTTTTAAATCTCTATACTTAACTGAAATTTTTTGTCCACTTGAATATTCTTGGATTGAGGCAAGTACAATAGAATGATATATTGTTGGAGCTTTTTTCTATTTCTCCTTACACTTCCTGTGGTTTTATTGTATGAATATTTTATGTGTCTGTGTACATAAATATTAATAACACATCTTCCTTGTGAATTTTATTGTTTACAGTTATCAAGTGTGCTTTTAAAAAAATCTTTTAATCCATTTTGATCTCAATTCCTACTCCTTAAACATCAAGATTATAACATTTTCTTTCTTCTTATTTGTAACTGCCTGATATATATTTGCTTACTTTAGAATTTTGACTTCTCTGACTGTCTTTGTTTTAAGTATATCTCTTGAAAAAGCACTGTGTTAGATTTTGCTTCGATAAGCAACATGAGATGGTTGAATGGCATCACCAATTCAATGGATATGAACTTGGGCAAACTCCATGAGATGGTGAGGGACAGGGAGGCCTGGCATGCTGCAGTCCATGGGGTCTCAAAGAGTCGGGCACAACTTGGTGGCTAAACAACAAAACAACTTTGAGAAACTTTTTTCCTTTTAGTAGATATGTTAAACTTATTTACATATATTTGATATAATCAATATGTTTGGTCATTTGGGCTCAATTCTGTCATATGGATTATACACACATGGAAATTATATAATTTGTGTATATATACATTGTGTACATATACACAATGAATAGAGATAGACAAATTATATCAGCAGATAATTCACATAAAAAAGCAATATACAGACTGATAAAAATTTTTAAAATATGCCAAATTACAACAGCTAAAGAAATTTAAGTTAATATCCTAATCTATCATGATAAGTGAAAAAGGCATCATGCTGAAAATTATGTATGTGATCATAATATTACAAATGATGTATGTATATTCATTGTTATGTGCATGCATAAACATAATGAGAGGAAATGCAAGACAATATACATTTTTAAAAATTAATGAGTGGTAGTGTTACCAATCGGAGAAGGCGATGGCACCCCACTCCAGTACTCTTGCCTGAAAAATCCCATGGACGGAGGAGCCTGGCAGGCTGCAGTCCATGGGGTCGCTACAAGTCAGACACGACTGAGTGACTTCACGTTCACTTTTCACTTTCATGCATTGGAGAAGGAAATGGCAACCCACTCCAGTGTTCTTGCCTGGAGAATCCCAGGGACGGGGGAGCCTGGTGGGCTGCTGTCTCTGGGGTCGCACAAAGTCGGACACGACTGAAGCGACTTAGCAGCAGCAGCAGCAGTGTTACCAATTAATCACATATTTAACTCTGGACTTTACTATGTCTTCTATATTTTCTAAATTGTTTAGATCATATTAAAAATCAAGATTAAAGCTCATAGAAACATTACTTATTATTAAACATTTCAGGTATACAAAAACTTATATAAAATAATAAAGCAGACTTCTACATACTCAAGAAATAAAACATTACATATGGGTTGAAACTCACTTTGAGGTCTTTTATGATTATAGTAGTCTCCTTCCTTAGGAGTAACTTCTGTAAAGAATTCGAGTTTTCATTCTTAGAAACTTTCATTATAGTTTAATTACATATGCATTTATTCCTAAGTTAATATAAATACTATTTTCTTGCATGTGTTTATGGGTAGATGCCTGGAAGAATGATAGAAAAAGAGGAAGACCCAAAAAAAGGAGAACAAATACACATAACAGCGTGACAGTATAACCTGTATATCTGGCTTCCTTGCAATGTGTTTGCTTTCAGAACTTCTAAAATGGACACACCTATTATTTTCACAGTTTATATGCTGAAGGAAGTACTAAAAGAAATCTGCACATCCTATTTTCAATCTCTTTTTTCCTGATGTGTTCAAAGTCTAACAGTTTCCCTGGTACCAGCTACTCTAAAACAATCTTTCAATGTAGAATATTCTGAACGTGAAACATCTGCATATTTGTCTAAGCCTAATTTTCTGTCTTTTATTCACATTGTTACTCCTTTAGACCTGTATATCCAGAACTTAACCTGGGTCATTCTAGTGAAAAAGACAGTAATGGCAGGAAGTTAGTTTTCCAGTATTCTGAAAGTGAAAGGGTTAGTTGTTCAGTCGTGTCTGACTCTTTGCGACCCCGTGGACTGTAGCTTGCCAGGCTCCTCTGTCCGTGGGATTCTCCAGGCAAGGAGTGGGTTGCCATGACCTTCTCCAGGGGATCTTCCTGACCCAAGGATTGAACTCGGGTCTCCTATATTGCAAGCAAATTCTTTACTGTCTGAGCCACCAGGAAAACCTAACACCTGTAACCCTAGGTTGGTATAAAGATGTAAGTCATTTTGAATTTGAGCTGATTTTGTATTACAAGTCTGGTCATGTGTATATAGTTGGCTGTTTGTATCCAGGGGTTCCACATTCAGATTCAATACTTTGAAAAAAAATTCCAGAAAGTTCCAAAAAGCAAAGCTTGAATTTGCACACACCTGCAACTATTTATATACCACTTACATTGTGTTAGATATTATAAGCAATCTACAGTTGATTTAAAGTATACGGGAGGGAAGATGTCTATTGGTTATATGCAAATACTACACTATTTTATATATTTTGTAGAAAGGATTTGAGTATATGGATTTTGCTATCTGTGGGGCATTCTGGAACCAATTCCCTGTGAATATTGTACTTTTGTCTGCTTTTATTAGTTTTAGTTGCAAAGGGGAAAGATTTCAAAGGTGTTTTAATTTACATGTGTTGATTACCCTGGGAGCCTAGGCTGAAAGAGGCTGTGATTAAACTTTTACTCTTGAAAACCTCTGCTTAAGAATTCTCTCTTTCTAGAAGCTATTGGATCAAGTGCTGGATGATCTCATGCAGTTCCTCATCCTTTCCAATCCCTGTGGCACTCACTGCTTTGCTCACTGGGTGGTTAAACATAGTTTCAATTCAATGGTCTTTCTTTGGGAGAGAAAAGAAAAAAGCATATTGTGAAACTATTTTAATTTCATGACCTTCACAAATATTCCAGAGAAATGGAGACATTGTCTGACTGTGCAATGTCGGCTTATTTGAGAGACGTGCTTGTGCTTGCTCTTCCCTTAGGCATCTGCAATTTCCCTGAAGCTACCAAATGGGGATTGTCAAATGGTAGCCTTGGCTTAGGGATGTTCCCTGTTCTGACACTAAGCCATTTTCCTATGGAAAGGGCTAGGAAGTTTTTTCACTGATCTTTTCAATTCCAAAACCAAGACATGTTTATTGCAGATAAAAGTGGAAAATACAGGAAAGAAAAATAATCATTAGAAATCCTTAAATGTCTACTACTCTTGAGTAAACACTCTTGTCATTTGAACATACATATTGTTTTCAGTGAAAGAGAAAGTGTTAGTCGAGCAGTCGTGTCCCAATCTTTGCAACCCCATGGACTGTAGTCCGCCAGGCCCTTCTATCCATGGAATTGTCCAGGCAAGAATACTGGAGTGGGTTGCCATTCCGTTCTCCAGGGGATCTTTCCAACCCAGGGATTGAACCTGGGTCTCCTGCATTGCAGGCAGATTCTTTACCATCTGAGTCATCGTTTTCAGAATGTTATCTGCCTGCCAATGCAAGAGACGTAAGAGATGCAGATTTTATCCTTGGGTAAGGAAGATGCCCTGGAGAAGGAAATGGCAACCCATTCCAGTATTCTTGCCTGGAGAATCCCATGGACAGAGGAACTGGCAGGCTAAAGTCCATAGGATTGCAAAGAGTCGGACAGGACTGAAGTGACTTAGCATGCACGTCCATAATTAAGAATAGCAATGAGATGATATCTTCCTTATAGTTTTGTAAACAGATTTGTTTAAACAAACATTGTATTATGAATGTCAATCTGCCGGGAGCCAGCGTGAGGAACTCCGCCCGTGGCAAAGGTCATGAGGAAGGAGGCTTGGCATACGCAAAGGCGTGATCAAGCCTCAGGAAACCCCCAGTTCCCGAGCATCTACCCCAAAACCAGAGTCTGTTTTATGTTCTCCCCCATAACCGTTTCTCTCGGAGAAGGAGTAAACGTGCAGCTCCAAGGCGATAAAAATTCCTGGGCGTGACAAGAGTGTTTCAGCTTACGGATTCCTCTGAAGGTTATCTAGCCCGCCTGTATAGGTTCGTCCGGCCACATGTGATTCCTAGCTTCACACAATGTTGATTAAAACACCATTCTCCACTACACTGCCATCCCCACCTTCGAATTCCCTGGATCCACCGGGGCTGGACCCCGGCATCAACCCATGCCAATCAATATAAATCTACATACTTAAAATGACACTAATGGTCAATTCAGGTATGAAATGGAATTAGCAGCAATTATTGGCACAACAAATGAAAAACCCTTCACCAATATAATTCCTAACCAAACCACTATACTAATAATTTCCAACTCCCCAAAAGAATTTGCCTTTAGTAAGTCTAAAATATCTCGTGCCTCTCAGATTTGGAGGCTGTAAACAATCTCCTACTACACTATCCATTTCTAATCTCTGTCTATATCTGTAATTAAATATGTATTTAATCAGATCTTGGGTCCCCGTGTCTTTCTCTCTCTCTCTCTCTCTCTCTCTCTCAGGCTAATTCTCTGGAGCACAGAGGCTCACTGAGCTCACTTTCTTGCCCTTGCCAGGCTTCTAAGACCCTTTGACTGCCTTCACCCCCTAAAGAGGGCGCCTGGTCCCTATGTGTAGCAGTGCAAGCCTTGTGCCAAAGGCTTTATTGGCTTTCTGCATAAACCAAGGAATATCAGCCTCTTTCTCTCTCTCTTTTACTTTCTTATCATCGACTCCAGACCACCAGGTTCCAGTCCATTAAAGGACCTCAATAAATAACCACTAATGTTTTCATCTGTATTGTACTCTTCTAATAGCTTTCTTATACAGGAATGTATATAGTTATGCATGTATTTTCAGATTTATGTACAAATATAAGATCACACTTATACTTACTGGGTTGGCCAAAATGTTGATAAGATGGTACAGAAAAACCTGAATGAACTTTTTGGCTAACCCAATAGTTTTGTAACGTGCTTTTCTCACTAATGACATTCCTCAAAGTCAGTGACTGTGAATAAATATCAGTCTATACTATATGCATAATAGGTATACTAATGTCTGATAAGACACAGGAAAATAAAATGACTACAATTTTATATGCCAAGTGCTTTTTCTATATTGAGACATTTAATTATGTAAGGTAGTTATGGTGTTAATCTTCATTTTATAGATGAAAAATTGAGGGACAGGGAGAATAAGGACTTGGCTCAGGACTGCACAGTTAGAGAGCAGGACAGCTTGGGTTTGTACCCAGCACCTTATGCTCCAGAGCCTGGGAAGCTGTCAAAGATTTGCTAAGTGACAGGAGCAGTCTGCACAAACATGCATTTTTTTGGAGGTCATTAAAATTAGCCCTCAGTATGTTAATATATTATACAAAATATTCTGCACCTTGTGACAAAGCAGTGATTTGCAACCATTGTGAGAGCATGTGACAGTGTGATAATGTCAGTTGGAAGTGAAGAATGTTAACAGCAAATGTAGAAAATGTCTTTGAAGAGGGAGCGCTAGACAGAGATAGACACAGAGACATTGGGAGGTGAAGCAGGAGAGATATCCTATGGCTAACCAGGGATTAAAGGTCCATAGAGAGGTTTTTTGAAAAATCTTCAATGCCTTGAAACTTGAGTAAGTTTAAAAGTTAATATGAAAGAGCTGTCTTTTTCAGGTTTAATCTTTGATTTTTTTCATATAATCGTTTTCTTTCTTACCCTCCTATTCCTGCTATAAATTTAATGAAACACCTCTAAAGGAACATTATAAGTTTTAAGCTCAACATACATTTAGTTATTAATGAATAGAAACATGAGTCCTTGTATATCAGAGGAGCGCTATTCCTTTTGGGACTTTTCTTTTCAGGGAGGCATCAGGTGGCTGGAATCCTGGTGGATGTGGCTGGATAATGCACAACAGAGGCCCCCTGCACTAGTGACTGTGGCACCAGTCCCGAATTATCCTGTCAATGTATCGACTTAGGGAGCAACCCAGGAGCAGCTGTTAGCTAACACCCCAGCACACTGCCCTGGTGCCATCTCTTAGCACACCAGGTGAGTCAAAGGCAAGCCTGTCTTCCCAGTGCAGGGACTGAATTAGGGTCTGCTCAGAGCCCCAATGTGAAACAGTTCTTATGAGTTACTGAAGTTATTCAATCACCCAAGAAAGTAGAGAACCTCTGTCCCCAAACCTTTGAACTTAAGACAAATCAGAGAGATATTTGCTCCCTTCATCTGGATGCCTGAATTCTCATTAGGAGAAAACAAGGAGAAAAGATTTATAACTTCTAAACTGCCAGTAATGGTGGAAAAGGTGGTACCCAGTTGTATTTTTCAAGATGGCATAGCATACAGTGAGAATTTTTCTTTGATTTAATAAAATAGAAGCTTATTCTCTCATAGAACAGTCCAACACTGGTGTTACTTGTCAAGCTTTTCTCATAGATGCTTTTCCTGCAAGAGGGGTTACAGAAACTAGGACCTTCTATCTTGTGGCCCTGCCATTATCTTGAGACTCAGAGTTCTATGACAAATTCTCTGCTGGCAAAGAATGAGGGCAAGGAGTATTGCTTGGGGTGATTTTAGAAGCTAAGTGTAGGAGTGACATGTATCGCTTCTGTCCACATTCCTATGGATAGAACTGCTTTACTTGGTGTTTCAGTTTGAATTACCCACAAAGCAGAACTTGGGTGCTAGTATTTTATTTGGGACGTAATCCCAGGAAGCAGCAATGAAGTAAAAGCCAGAATTGAGTCAAGAAAGAGTTAAAGGCAGCATAATGGTGCGTTGTTCACATTACTGCTAAAAGTAGGTAATGCGGACTAGGGTTAGCTGGGACATCTGAAAAGTATACAAAATGTCTCCCAGAACTGTCTGTTAATAAGCTGAGGGTGGGGGGCTGGAAGGTTTATTTATCTCTCTGTCTTCTGTTGGTTAAGGATTGCTCAGGGGGGTACATTAAATCCCCTGCAATTCAGGGATGAGCTTGTGTGGGGATTCTGAAGACTGTTTGAGTTGAATGAGAAGAATTTGAAGTAGGAAAGTGAATGGAAGTGGCCTGCTTTGAGGTAGGACACTACTGCTATCAGAGAGGGCTCACAGGGAACCGTCCTCAGTGGCTGTGGGTGTAGCCAAGGAGATACGATAGAAGGCAACAAACGTGCTTCCTACACATGACTTTCACCTAATTACAAGGGAAGTTAAGCAAAGTAGTATACTTCTGTATCGTAGAGGAAAAGAAAATTGGAAAGAATCTAAATTTCCATAAGAAGAAGAATACTTAAATAAATTATGAAGCATGTTCATTAACAGAAAGTTCTCTGAAATACACTTTCAAAGGGAAAAGAGTGAACTGCACAGCAGTCAAATATTATCCAGATTTCAGAAGTGAGATATGGACTTGGGGAGTTATAATTGTATAGGTAACATGACTTGCTTGAAATCATCTATTAAGTAGATCTTCCCTGGTGGATCAGTGTTAAGAATCCACCTGCCAATGCAGGAGACATAGGAGATGCAGGTTTGATCCCTTCGTCAGGAAGATCTCTTGGAAGAGAAAATGGCAACCCACTCCAGTATTCTTGCCTGGAGAATCCCATGGACAGAGGGGCCTGGCAGACTACAGTCCATGGGGTCTGAAAGAATAAGACAAAACTGATCACATGTGTGCGTGCATGCGCACATACACACACACACACACCTATTAAGTAGACAAACAAAGGTTTTTGAGCTGCTTATTTCACCTGCTTTCTGTTTTCTGTTTCAGGCAATGCTGAAGTCAATATCCTTTTGCCAGCCTATTCTTATCAGTTCAGTCCAGTAGCTCAGCTGTGTCCAATGCTTTGTGACCCCATGGACTGCAGCACACCAGGCTTCCCTGTCTATCACCAATCCCTACAGCTTGCTCAAATTCATGTTCGAGTCAGTTATGCCATCCAACCATCTTATCCTCTGTCATCCCCTTCTCCTCTCGCCTTCAATCTTTCCAGCATCAGGGCCTTTTCAAATGAGACAGTTCTTTGCATCTGGTGGCCAAAGTATTGGAGTTTCAACTTCAGCATCAGTCCTTCCAATGAGTATTCAGGACTGATTTCCTTTAGGGTAGACTGGTTGGATCTCCTTGCAGTCCAAGGGACTCTCAAAAATCTTCTCCAATACCACAGTTCAAAAGCATCAGTTCTTTGGCGCTCAGCTTTCTTTATAGTCCAACTCTCATATCCATACATGACTACTGGAAAAACCATAGCTTTGACTAGCTGGACCTTTGTTGGCAAAGTAATGTCTCTGCTTTTTAATATGCCATCTAGGTTGGTCATAGCTTTTCTTCCAAGAAACAAGTGTCTTTTAATTTCATGGCTGCAGTCACCATCTGCAGTGATTGTGGAGGCCAAGAAAATAAACTCTGTCACTGTTTCCAGTGTTTCCCCAACATGAAGTGATGTTGCCATGAAGTGATGGGAGTGGATGCCATGATCTTCATTTTCTGATTGTTGAGTTTTAAGCCAACTTTTTCACTCTCCTCTTTCACCTTTCATCAAGAGGCTCTTTAGTTCTTTGCTTTCTGCCATAAGGGTGGTAATATATGCATATCTGAGGTAATTGGTATTTCTGCTGGCAATCTTGATGACAGTTTGGGCTTCATCCAGACCAGCAATTCTCATGATGTACTCTGCATATAGGTTTAAAAAGCAGGGTGACATACTCCTTCCCCAGTTTGGAACCAGTCTGTTGTTCCATTTCTGGTTCTAACGATTGCTTCTTGACTTGCATACAGATTTCTAGGAGGCAGGTAAGGTGGTCTGGTATTCCCATCTCTTCAAGAATTTTCCAGTTTGTTGTGATCCACACAGTCAAAGCCTTTGGCATAGTTAATAAAGCAGAAGTAGATGTTTTCATGGAACTCTGTTGCTTTTTTGATGATCCAATGGATATTGGCAATTTGATCTCTGGTTCTTCTGCCTTTTCTAAATCTAGCTTGAACATCTGGAAGTTCACGGTTCAGGTACTGTTGAAGCCTGGCTTGGAGAATTTTGAGCATGACTTTGCTAGCATGTGAGATGAGTGCAATTGTGCAGTAGTTTGAGCATTCTTTGGCATTGCCTTTCTTTGGGGTTGGAATGAAAACTGACCTTTTCCAGTCCTGTGGCCACTGCTGAGTTTCCCAAATTTGCTGGCATATTGAGAGCAGCACTTTCACAGCATCATCTTTCAGGATTTGAAATAGCTCAACTGGAATTCCATCACCTCCACTAGCTTTGTTCATAGTGATGCTTCCTAAGGCCCACTTGACTTCTCATTCCAGGATGTCTGGCTCTACGTGAGTGATCACACCATTGTGGTTATCTGGGTCATGAAGATCTTTTTTGTACAGTTCTTCTGTGTATTCTTGCCACCTCTTCTTAATATCTTCTGCTTCTGTTAGGTCCATACCATTTCTGTCCTTTATCGAGCCCATCTTTGCATGAAATGTTCCCTTGGTATCTCTAATTTTCTTGAAGAGATCTCTAGTCTTTCCCATTGTATTGTTTTCCTCTATTTGTTTTTTCACTGATCATTGGGGAAGGCTTTTTCTCTCCTTGCTATTCTTTTGAACTCTGCATTTAGATGGTATATCTTTCATTTTATCCTTTGCCTTTTGGTTGGACTTCCCTGGTGGCTCAGACGGTAAAGCATCTGCCTACAGTGTGGGAGACCTGGGTTTGATCCCTGGGTCAGGAATATCCTCTGGAAAAGGAAATGGCAACCCATTCCAGTACTCTTGCCTGGATAATCCCATGGAAGGAGGAGCGTAGTAGGCTACAATCCATGGGGTCGCAAAGAGTTGGACACGACTGAAAGACTTCACTTTGCCTTTAGTTTCTCTTCTTTTCTCAGCTATTTGTAAGGCCTCCTCAGACAACCATTTTGCCTTTTTACACATGTGATAAAATGTCCCTATATTACATATTTACACATATTAATATGTTTCCTGGGACTTTATTTCAATAATTTAAACTCACTCAAAAAGTGTATGACAATTCTCATTTCTTCATCTTCACCTTCCTGGGGTCCCCAAAATATTTAAACTCATGTCTAATTGAAAACTGTGTTCCCAATTCCTTGATGTATATTGAAATTGAGACTCTTTCACTCTCTCTCTCTTTCCACATATACAGATCAGTTTTAAAATTTTTCTTATGTAAATTTTGGCCCATTTTGTTGGGTTCTTTTCATACTCAATTTTTGTCAGATAATAGGTGATAAATGTTTATTTAGATGTTTTTGTTTACATTCCTTAAATTATTAGTAAGTTTGAACTGTTTCTTGTAGTAATTGACCACCTATATTTTTTCATCTGTGCACTATTTACAAATTTTGTCCATTTTGCTATTTTGTTCTAGGGGCTAAGTGATTAAGGCTAATATCTTTCACTGATGCATAGATTTATCATTTTGATATATATTTATTGAATGTTTGTTATTTGCCAGACACACCCACCAAAATTCATGTCCCAGATATTTCTTCTGAGATCTAGATGTTTATAATTATTGGAAATGCCCACTTAAAGAAAGAAAAGTATTAGTATCCATTCATACATGCATGAATTGTCAACAAAACATACACATTTCAAAAATACTTACCCCTGAGCACTGTGTGTGTGTATATGTGTGTGTTCAGTTGTGTCTGACTCTTTGCAAACCTGTGGACTGTAACTTGCCAGGCTCCTCTGTCCATGGGATTCTCCAGGGAAGAATATTGGAGTGGGTTGCCATTTCCTTCCCCAGGGGATCTTCGTGATCCAGGGATGAATCCTCCACCTCTTGTGTCTCCTGCATTGGCAGATGAACTCTTTACCACTAGCGCCACATGGGAAGCCCAGAATGACCACAAAGTAAAAAGGGTGCAGTGTGTTATCTGAGGAGAACCACTGGCTCAGTGTTAGTTTTTCTATGATCACTGTACCTATGGGAAGATATTTAAAAGGTACCTGATATATGTGAGTTTTCTTCTTCTCATTTTTAAAATGGGAATAATTGTATTCATATCAGACAATTATTTTGAGCAGCAAAATATTTCAAGTGTCATACACAGAATATGTATGTGTATAGGTAACTTGGCATGAACAGACATTAGTTCCCTTCCCTTCTCACATTCCTCCTTCCTTTAAAGAAGACTCTTTTAGACCTAACCCAAATAGCATGATTACATGTTAATCGTGTGGAAATGTTAACTGGAAACATTAAAAATTAACTTCAGTGTCATTTCTATTTATTTCTCTGATAATTTAAACAAAAGAAAAACAATCACTGGGCCAGTTCCAGAGGGTTTGCAAACGAAAACTATCACCCTATCCCATTTTATTTCATATACTTTCCCACCCCTTTTAAAAATTCTAAGTTATTTTCTAAAGAATAATGTGTAGTATGTGACCCATAAAGAAGAGTCCTTGCAGAGGAGTATTGCATTAGAACTTTAGAGACCAGGCACACCATAGAGTCTTGGATAAGTAATCTTCCCTGTACTGGTTGATTTTTGGATAACATCTCAGATAGATGCAGGGGTTAATGATATTTCATATGAGAAAACATGTATGATAAAATGTCAAAACACTAAATACACTTACTCATGAAGAAACAGGTGCATGTAAAATGGTGAAATCTGAATAAGACAGGTGGTTTGTACTTGTCAACCATAAAATTAATCAATAGTCAAATCTCAGAGAGAAATGGAAAATTTATTCAAGAAACCTGAAGATTACAACCCAGGACTCAGTCTTTGAAAAGAACCAGATACTGTTTCAAAGAGATAAAGGGAAGACCAGTATAAATGTGATTTTAGAGAAGGGGTATGTACAATCAAGCACACATATTGGAAAAAAGTTACTGCTATTTGCAAAGAACATATATCTTAGTTAATGATTTTAGTGCTTTTCTAAGTATGAGAAGATGCAAGGAAAGTGGATTCATAAAATTTTTTCCCTGAAAATATCTAGCTATCTGAAGGCCAGTTCTGCTGCTTTTCATTGTGTCTCATTCCTGGTCTTCATCCTGAACTCCTTTCTGTGTGTGTTGAAGGTCAGGGACTTGTAGAACCTAGCGGTGAGCAACCTTCTTTAATTGTTAGGGCTTCTTCATAGTTATAAATTTGACCAAGGGTTGGGATGCCTTTCATGACCATTTTGTTCCATGGTGCTAGGAATGCTCATTCACAGTTCAAGCCACGATTTCATTGACAGGCCAACTCAATATGTTATTACTGGTTAGGGCCTTTTGAAAGTGAAAGTGAAGGAGGAAATAGAATAGTCTCTATCTTGAAAGCAGGACTCTATCTTGGTCTGGACTGTGGACTTTGAGCTATATGCCCAGTATCTACGGAAACAACATACCAACTGAAAAACCAGGCCCCTGGAAGGAAGAGCCCCAGGGCTCTCCATCACCTAAAAGAATTATCTGTGTAACCGAATAGAATCATACATTCTATTTTGCTTATTGGGGAATGACCACAACCTATTGACAATTGTCCACTGTTAACTACCTAGGCTTAAGGCTTATGAATCACGGGTTAACTTTGATTGTATCTCTCTTTTCCTTTGTTCAGACTAGTTTCAGGGAATTTGGGGGAGGTGGGTTTGGGCACATTCGCTTAGGGTATATAAGGTTTTCACAAAAACTGTTCGGGGTCCTTGGCTAAGAGAAGACTCTACCTTGGGCTCACTGCTGTAATAAACTGCACTCCACTATCTGCATTGTCCTTCTGAGTGAGTTTGTTTCCCAGAACGTGTGGCTACAACAAAAGTGTTAGTCACTGTCTGACTCTTTGTGACTTCATGGACTGTAGCCAACCAGGCTCTTATGTCCATGGAATTCTTCAGGCAAGAATACTGGAGTGGGTTGCCATTTCCTTCTCCAGGGGATCTTCCCGATCCAGGGATTGAACCTGGGTCTCTTACCGGCAGACTCTTTACAAACTGAGCCACCAGGGAAGACCCTTAGGGCTTATTAACAGTAGCCAAAAATCTCTAGACCACCTGTCTTGTTAGACAATTATGATCCAGGAAAAGATTCTTCCTTTTGTTTCTTCACATATCTAGAGTTACACTGTTACAATCATTCCTCTCATTTGGAATTACATACTTGGTCAATTGTTTCAAGTCTCAAAGTCTTCATTATTATAACTGGTGATTCAGTCACACATTTGGTAATGCAAGAAAAAAAAATCTTCTAAAATAGGCAGAATACAAGTAATATTACTTGTAATATACAGAATACAAATAACATTAATAAGGTCATACATAAATATTTAAGCTAAGACCTTCTATCAGGTGAGGGACCAAGTATATTCCCAAGTCATATGACCAGGTTGTTCTTCACACATCACTATCTTTAAGGAAAATGATATACTGGCATTGTACATAAAGTTCACCAAAGATGTTTGCATGTACAAGGTGAATGGTGGGGCATTGTAACCCCTTACAGGATTGAGTAGGGAATGTTATCTTCTAAGGAGTTACATGGCTGGCATCGGAAAAAGAAAAATTTCCCTTTGTGGTTGAGCAGGTATTTCTGCTTTGGGGGAGGTCTGGTCAATACATAATACAGATGCACAATGCATACTAGAAGAGAAAGAGGAAGACCAAAGAAGTGGAGAAAATGTTTATGTTTAAATTTTTGTCTTACCTTAAACTATGAATTTTATTTCATTATACCAATGTCTATTTTCTGTTTGTGATATTTTACTATAGCTACATGGGTTACCATTTAAGGAAAATGGGTAAGGGGCATAAGATATCACTCTCTATTGCTTCTTACAACTACATCTAAGTCTACAATTCTCTAAAAATGTTTTTTTTAAAAAGGCATGATTGAAAGAAGACATACAGATGACCAATAGCCACATGAAAAGATGTTCAACATTACTAATTATTCAGTTCAGTTCATTTCAGTCACTTAGTCATGTCCAACTCTTTGCGACCCCATAAACTGCAGCACGCCAGGCCTCCCTGTCCATCACCAACTCCCGGAGGTCACCCCAACTCATGTCCATCGAGTCGGTGATGCCATCCAGCCATCTCATCCTCTGTCGCGCCTTTCTCCTCCTGCCCCCAATCCCTCCCAGCATCAGAGTCTTTTCCAATGAGTCAACTCTTCGCATGAGGTGGCCAAAGTATTGGAGTTTCAGCTTTAGCATCAGTCCTTCCAAAGAACACCAGGACTGATCTCCTTTAGGATGGACTGGTTGGATCTCATTGCAGCCCAAGAGACTCTCAAGAGTCTTCTCCAGCACCACAGTTCAAAAGCATCAATTCTTCTGTGCTCAGCTTTCTTCACAGTCCAACTCTCACATCCATACATGACCACAGGAAAAACCATAGCCTTGACTAGATGGACCTTTGTTGCCAAAGTAATGTCTCTGCTTTTGAATATGCTGTCTAGGTTGGTCATAACTTTCCTTCCAAGGAGTAAGCATCTTTTAATTTCATGGCTGCAATCACCATCTGCAGTGATTTTGGAGCCCCCCAAAATAAAGTCTGACACTGTTTCCACTGTTTCCCCATCTATTTGCCATGAAGTGATGGGACCAGATGCCATGATCTTCGTTTTCTGAATGTTGAGCTTTAAGCCAACTTTTTCACTCTCCACTTTCACTTTCATCAAGAGGCTTTTTAGTTCCTCTTCACTTTCTGCCCTAAGGGTGGTGTCATCTGCATATCTGAGGTGATTGATATTTCTCCCGGCAATCTTGATTCCAGCTTGTGCTTCTTTCAGCCCAGCATTTCTCATGATGTACTCTGCATATAAGTTAAATAAGCAGGGTGACAATATACAGCCTTGACATACTCCTTTTCCTATTTGGAACCAGTCTGTTGTTCCATGTCCAGTTCTAACTGTTGGTTCCTAACCTGCATATAGGTTTCTCAAAAGGCAGGTCAGGTGGTCTGGTATTCCCATCTCCTCCAGAATTTTCCACAGTTTATTGTGATCCACACAGTCAAAGGCTTTGGCATATTCAATAAAGCAGAAATAGATGTTTTTCTGGAACTCTCTTGCTTTTTTGATGATTCAGTGGATGTTGGCAATTTGATCTCTGGTTTCTCTGCCTTTTCTAAAACCAGCTTGAACATCTGCAAGTTCACGGTTCACGTATTGCTGAAGCCTGGCTTGGAGAATTTTGAGCATTACTTTACTAGCGTGTGAGATGAGTGCAATGGCCTAAAGAACAATGTTAATTTGGGGTGGAATTCAAGCTTCTTTTATGCAGTAAAGGGAGAAGCAGGAGGAGGTGAGGTTAGGTGGTAAGTAATAGCCTCAAGCAGCTGGGCATCAGTGAGGGTCTGAGGGAGGTTACAAAACTTCTTTGTTCTTGGTCAGTTAACTTCTACTGGGATCTGGTCAAGATATTCCTGCAGAACTAGATAAGACAAAAGCTAATTTTTCTTTTTCTTATTTCCTTATCACCTTAGTGGAAGTAGAGGTTTTTTTTATTTTTTTTAAAAAGGGGATATCAGGTACATCCTAAACTGCAGGCAAAATTCTCTCAGTGATTAATGAGCCTGAGTTAGCATGACTAAACAAAGGCAGCTAACTACAGAATACAAAGGTAAAGACTAAAATAGGTTCAACATGGAGCAAGGATTATTCTTCCTTACAGTAAGGACAGTAGCCCCTCAGGCTCCCCTGTCCATGGGGTTCTCCAGGCACGAATACTGAAGTGGGTTGTCATTTCCTTCTCCAGGGGATTTTCCTGACCCAGGGATCCAGTCCAGGCATCCTGCATTGTAGGCAGATTCTTTACCATCTGAGCCACCAGGGAAGCCCTCAAAATGGGGTAAGAATTATTCTTTCTTATTCCAAAAGTAAGTTGATATGGATTTAGTAGACTGTTTTTACTTGAATTAGTTTCCTAATGCTTCCTAACCACAAACTTGAAGGCTTAAAACAATACATATATATTATCCTATAAGGTAATAGCTGCGGAAGTCAAAAGCCCCAAATTAGAAGGGAATGGCAACCCATTCCAGTCTTCTTGCCTGGAAAACTCCATGGACAGAGGAGCCTAGTGGGCTACAGTCCATGGGGTCCCAAAGAGTTGGACATGACTAAGTGACTTTCACTTTTCTAACTCAACATAATTAGCACATCGCTTCCAAGGACAATAAAAACACCAAATTTACAAATCTGCTAAAGAAACATTTGCATCTGCTTCAGAAGATAGTAGTTATTTTAAGACTATATCAATTAAGTACAGACAGATTCAGAAATTGTGTTGACTTATTCTATGAACAGAACTTATAATTTAGAATAAATTATTTTTTCTTTCAATTTAATTGTTCAAAATTTGAATCGCAAGTTTTCATGCTCATGTTAAAATATAGGAGTGATTTCTCAATATTTGGCTTCATTAGCAAAATAATTTAGGAAACAATTATTGATGATAGTTTAAAATCAGCATCATCAAATACTAAAAAGAAAATCAGTTAATAGCAAGTGATTTGATATTGCTTTTATCAAAATAATATAATAATAATACATTTTTGGAAGTTCACACTGATGAAAGAGAAATATCTAGCCTTGTTATTAGTGGAATTGTGAATTCAGTTAATGATTTCAACATTGAGGATACAATTACTTGTTATGTGACATTGATGTGTTAATTTGAATACATATTTTGGTGGAAGAAAATGTTATAGGAGGATAAATGTTTCACTAAATTAAAAAACATATGCATCAGAAATATAATTGGTTGTGTCACATATGTAATTGGAGGGGGGTGGGAGGGGGGTTCATGTTTGGGAACGCATGTACACCTGTGGTGAATTCATGTCAATGTATGGCAAAACAAATACAGAATTGTAAATTAAAATAAAAAATAAAAATTAAAAAATTAAAAAAAAAGATGTATTATTTTTCAAATCAAATAGAAATGGAGATGTCCCATAGTTACACATATGAACATCCATATACTCAGATATCCATATACTCTATGTGTGTGTGTTTGTGTGTGCTTGTATGTGTCACAACACTGTAGAAAATACAATGTTGGTAGTTTACTAGTCTTGGGTAGTAGTTTCACAAATGTCAAAGACAAAAAAAAAGAAAGGGAATAGAAGGAAGAGAGACAAACATGGGTTACACGATGAATCTGTTCATTTGTGGACCATAGTTTTAAATGTTTTAATCAGAAATCTTCAGGCAAACAAAAGCCCAGGACCAGACGGCTTCACAGCTGAATTCTACCAAAAATTTAGAGAGGAGATAATACCTATCCTACTCAAACTTTTCCAGAAAATTGCAGAGGAAGGTAAACTGCCAAACTCATTCTATGAGGCCACCATCACCCTAATACCAAAACCAGACAAAGATGCTACAAAAAAAGAAAACTACATGCCAATATCACTGATGAACATAGATGCAAAAATCCTTAACAAAACCCTAGCAAACAGAATCCAACAACATATTATAAAGATCATACATCATGACCAAGTGGGCTTTATCCTAGGGATGCAAGAATTCTTTAATATCCACAAATCATCAATGTAATACACCACGTTAACAGATTGAAAGATAAAAACCATATGATGATCTCCATAGATGCAGAGAAAGCCTTTGACAAAATTCAACATCCATTTATGATAAAAAAAAAAAAAACCCTCCAGAAAGCAGGAATAGAAGGAACGTATCTCAACATAATAAAAGCTATATATGACAAACCCACAGCAAACATTATCCTCCATGGTGAAAAATTGAAAGCACTTCCCCTAAAGTCAGGAACAAGACAAGGATGCCCACTCTCACCACTACTATTCAACATAGTTTTGGAAGTTTTAGCCACAGCAATCAGAGCAGAAAAAGAAATAAAAGGAATCCAGACTGGCAAAGAAGAAGTAAACTTCTCATTGTTTGCAGATGACATGATCCTCTACATAGAAAACCCTAAAGACTCCATCAGAAAATCACTAGAGCTAATGCTTGTGAACTGTGGTGTTGGAGAAGACTCTTGAGAGTCCCTTGGACTGCAAGGAGATCCAACCAGTCCATTCTGAAGGAGATCAACCCTGGGATTTCTTTGGAAGGAATGATGCTGAAGCTGAAACTCCAGTACTTTGGCCACCTCATGAGAAGAGTTGACTCATTGGAAAAGACTCTGATGCTGGGAGGGATTGGGGGCAGGAGCAGAAGGGGACGACCGAGGATGAGATGGCTGGATGGCATCACGGACTCGATGGATGTGAGTCTGAGTGAACTCTGGGAGATGGCAATGGACAGGGAGGCCTGGCGTGCTGCAATTCATGGGGTCGCAAAGAGTCGGACATGACTGAGCGACTGAACTGAACTGAACTGAACTGAACTGAATCAATGAATACACTAAAGTTGCAGGATATAAAATTAACACAGAGAAATCTCTTGCATTCCTATACACTAACAATAGAAAACAGAAAGAGAAATTAAGGAAACAATTCCATTCACCATTGCAATGAAAAGAATAAAATATTTAGGAATAAATCTACCTAAAGAAACAAAGACCTATAAATAGAAAAGTATAAAACACTGATGAAAGAAATCAAGGATGACACAAATAGATGGAGATACATACCATGTTCACGGATCAGAAGAATCAATATAGCAAAAAAAGAGCATAGTACCCAAAGCAATCTATTGATTCAATGCAATCCCTATCAAGCTACCAATGATATTTTTCACAGAACTAGAACAAAATTTCACAATTTGTATGGAAATACAAAAAACCTCAACTAGCCAAAGCAATCTTGAGAAAGAGGAATGGAACTGGAGGAATCAACCTGCCTGACTTCAGGCTCTACTACAAAGCCACAGTCATCAAAAGAGTATGGTACTGGCACAAAGACAGAAATATAGATCAATGGAACAAAATAGAAAGCCCAGAGATAAATCCACACACCTATGGACACCTTATCTTTGACAAAGGAGGCAAGAATACACAATGGAGAAAAGACAATCTCTTTAACAAGTGGTGCTGGGAAAACTGGTCAACCACTTGTAAAAGAATGAATCTAAAACACTTTCTAACATCATACACAAAAATAAACTCAAGATGGATTAAAGCTCTAAATGTAAGAACAGAAACTATAAAACTCCTAGAGGAAAACATAGGCAAAACACTCTCTGACATAAATCACAGCAGGATCCTCTATGACCCACCTCACAGAGTAATGGAAATAAAAGCAAAAATAAACAAATGAGACCCAATTAAAATTAAAAGCACAACAAAGGAAACTATAAGCAAGGTGAAAAGACAGCCTTCAGAATGGGAGAAAATAATAGCAAATGAAGCAACTGACAAAAAATTAATCTCAAAATTATACAAGCAGCTCCTGCAGCTCAGTTCCAGAAAAATAAATGACCCAATCAAAAAATGGGCCAAAGAACTAAACAGACATTTCTCCAAAGAAAACATAGAGATGGCTAAGAAACACATGAAAAGATGCTCAACATCATTCATTATCAGAGAAATGCAAATCAAAACCACAATGAGGTACCATCTCACGCTGGTCAGAATGGCTTCTATCCAAAAGTCTACAAACAATAACTGCTGGAGAGGGTGTGGAGAAAAGGGAACCCTCTTACACTGTTGGGAATGCAAACTAGTACAGCCACTATGGAGAACAGTGTGGAGATACCTTAAAAAACTGGAAATAGAACTGCCTTATGATGCAGCAATCCCACTGCTGGGCATACACACCGAGGAAACCAGAATTGAAAGAGACACATGTACCCCAATGTTCATCGCAGCACTGTTTATAAAAACCAGGACATGGAAGCAACCTCGATGTCCATCGGCAGATGAATGGATAAGAAAGCTGTGGTACATATACACAATGGAGTATTACTCAGCTATTAAAAAGAATACATTTGAATCCGTTCTAATGAGGTGGATGAAACTGGAGCCTATTGTACAGAGTGAAGTAAGCCAGAAAGAAAACCACCAATACAGTATACTAATGCATATATATAGAATTTAGAAAGATGGTATGGATGACCCTATATGCAAGACAGCAAAAGAGACATAGATGTATTGGAAAGTCTTTTGGACTCTGTGGGAGAAGGCAAGGGTGGGATTATTTGAGAGAATAGCATTGAAACATGTATATTATCATATATGAAACAGATCGCCAATCCAGGTTTGATGCATGAGACAGGGTGCTCAGCACTGGTGCACTGTGATGACCCTGATGAATGGGATGGGGAGGGAGGTGGGAGGGGGGTTCAGGATGGGGAACACATGTACACCCATGGCTGATTCAGGTCAAATGCCACTAAAATGTTGTAAAGTAATTAACCTCCAATTAAAATAAATAAAATCATAAACATTTTAATGCTTCCTTTTTTTTTCTTTTTTTAACTTTTCATTCTCTCTAGATGAGAATGGGTCAAATTTTGGAGTCCAAGTTTTCAGTATGGAAAGAAGTGAACAGAGAAGGTGAGAAGAAAGTTCGTGAGCTCAGTTTGGAGTGTATGGATTTTGAGGTCCCTCGGGGACATTCAGGCAGTGGTGTTCAATAGACAGCTGGCAAAGAAGTTCTGACATTCGAGGGAGGGAATAACCTGGACACGTAGGTTATCGGAGATCATTTGTGTTTACAAGAAAACGGACAGAGGTCAGCCAAGGAGAGAGAACACGTGGACTCAGAAGAGCAGAGGCTCAGGACACAGCTACTCAACGTGGCAGCGCAGCTTCCCGGCGAGCACCGGCCCCAGGGCTCTGGAACTGGTCTTGAAAGCGGGCTGTTGGGCTGTGTGGCGCGCTCTTGGCAAAGTCGGGTACCCTCCCTGCGATCTGCTGCCACAACTGGGGATAATGGGCATCTCAGAGGGATGCTGAGCGAGGACCTGAGATGCTCCAGGTAAAGCACCTGCAGTCAGGAAGCCTCCCTCCTGCTGTTTGTAAGTCCCCCTTCTCCAGCCCCACTCCACCTCTCCGCACCTGTCGGGTGCCTCTGGGAAGGGGGTGAAGAGGCGGCGCGCGGGGGAGAGAGCGAGCTCGGGGATGCGGCGCTCCCGTGACCAGCCGGCGCCCTGCAGTCAGGTGTCGCGCTGTCCGCTTGGCTCGCACAAGCCGCGCGGCACCGGCTCGCAGAGCTGCCCAGGTGGCGGGCGAGGGGCGAGCCCGAGGAGGGGCAGACCTGACCCGGGTCCTGCAGGTCAGGGTGGAGGTGGGCGCTGCTGGCGCCCCGGGCCTGGGTGGAAGTGGGTGGGGCTAGGATCCGGGAGCAGCGGGGAGGGGTGCAGAGAGGAGAGCCGCGGGGAGGGGCGCAGAGAGGAGAGCCGCGAGACGGATGGGGAGTGCCCGCGGGCGCGCGGCTGGGCACAGGGAGGACCCGGCAAGTGGCCCCGCCTCCTCCTCCACGCCCCTCCTCTGTGCCCTCCACCCATTTTCGAGCCTGAAATGGGGCCAGAGGTGGGGGGAGCAGTGTGACTTTGAAACGTAGACAAATTTCTGAGAATAGTCCCCCTCTCCCGCTTCCCTGGTGGCTCAGACGGTAAAGCGTCTGCCTACAATGTGGGAGACCCAGCTTCGATCCCTGGGTTGGGAAGATCCTCTGGAGAACGAAATGGCACCCCACTCCAGTACTCTTGCCTGGAAAATCCCATGGACGGAGGAGCCTGGTAGGCTACAATCTATGGGGTCGCCAAGAGTTGGACACGACTGAGCGGCTTCACCTCACCTGAGCCTAGGAGGAAATATTGACCTCTGTGTAAAGGGGTGGGGGGGGGGGGGGGGGGGGGGAGCGTGGATCGTCTTCAAAGGAGGGTTCCCCGAGGCTCAAGCAGCTTGTAAAGCATCCTGGTCTGGTGCCTGAGGCCTGACGAAAAATTTTGGCGACTGAGGTGCAGGGTTATGGGAGGTGGGGGAGGCCACGGTGGGTGAGGGCCCTGTGTTCATGGAGTTCCCAGCACATTTTCCTGTCTGCAGGTCTGTGAAGCTGTTGTTCCTAGCGCTTTGCTGGGCTACCAAAAGAAGAGGAACCTGTCCAGAATCCCTGTAGGTCAGTGAAGGAAGAGAGCTCTGGACAGGGACCCAGAGAGCTGGGAAGTGTGGAGGGACGGGCCCGCGCAGAATTGGGGGCCTCAGTGCCCACTTCCTAACACATTTACACACTGCCGCGCTGAGCAAGCAGAGGGAAAATGGCAGGGCCTGCCAGGGAAGTGTTGTCTCACGAGTGCACGAGGAATGGTGGGGTAAAGGGTGGGCAAAAGGCACTCTCGGAGGGTCAGGCCAGGTCAGGAGATACCTGACAAAGGGCAAGAAATGACTACTACTGTCTGGACCTGCATTTCCCCAAAACCTCAGTCTCTCTTGTCTCCTCTTTGTCTTCTCTTCCCCCGCCCCACTCCCAGGACAGGAAAAGGAGGGGAGGCTCAACATGGAAAAACTCTGCAGTGAAAATGAAGCGAAGCCTGAGAACCAGGGCAAGATGGAAAACAAAGAACAGCCACTGGATGCAGGAAAACCAGAAGCAGCTTGTACTAGGGAAGAGGAGGAAAACTTAGAAAACCAGGGAAGGACAGATCCCAAGGGAAAGACAGATGAGGAAGTATTAACAGTTACGGAAAGGCCAGAGAGTGAGACCAAGCCAAAAGAAGGAAACCTAGAGAGCGAGGGGAAGCCAGTGAGTGAGGAACAAGCACAAGAAAGAAAAGCAGAGAGCAAGGGGAAGCCAGAGAGGGAGGGGAAGCCAATGAGTGAGGAAGAAGCAAAAGAAAGAAAAGCAGAGAGCGAGGGGAAGCCAGAGAGCGCGAGGGGAAGCCAGAGAGCGAGGGGAAGCCAGTGAGTGAGGGAAAGCCAAAAGAAGACAAGCCAGCCAGCGAACCAAGGGAACCGAGGGCTGGCAGAAAGCACCCAGCTGGGGAGGATGTACCCAGGAAGGCCAAAAGAAAAACCAACAAGGGGCTGGCTCAGTGTCTCAAGGAATACAAGGAGGCCATACATGATATGCATTTGAGCAATGAAGAGATGATAAGAGAATTTGAAGAGATGGCCAGGGTGGGGAATGAGGTGAAGAAAACCAGACAGAAATTGGGGAGGTTTATGTGGATGCTGAAAAGTTTACAGGATCCCTTCCACCCGAGGGCCCCAAGGGAACTCAGGGGTGGCTGCAGGGCCCCACAAAGTGGCTTTGAAAACATTCCTTTTGTGTAGTGCCTCTGACCAGCATTTACCAGGCCTTGTGCTTTAAAGTTTTGCAAATACTTTGCTTAGGTGTCACTCTTAATATCAACAATCTTTGATCAAACTAGAGTACTCTATCAGTAGGGAATTTTTACCCATGTGCATTAATTACAAAGACATTGTGATTCTTGGAAACATAAAGTAGCTTATAATATCATCTACAGAATCAGTCCACTGTTGTAAAAGAACAGAAATTTACATAGTACATCTGGCACAGGAAAAGTAGAAAACTTTGTTTACTAAGTGGTTAACAGTAGTTTTACGTGTTGTGAGACTGTGATTGATTTATTTTCTTTGTTTTCTTTCTACTCATCCATTTTTTCCTAGAGGACCCAGATTACTTATAAAGAAATACTAAAATATAAAAAAAGAAAGCAATACATTAAAAGCAATACAAAGAATTATTTACTGAGTTTATGAAGACGGTGAAAACACTAAAATTCTTGTCAGACTTAAAAATGTTTTGTAAAACTCACATGACTTTTAGACTCATATCTGGAAGAATCAACTTGGCAGTTATAATATATCCACTGCTCTAAAGGACAATCATGTCATCTGTGAAATCTGGATAATAATTGCCTCACAGGATTGTGGAATGGATTAGATGAGATACTGAGTATGTAAGCTGTGTTAGGCTGGTTTCTAACTTTTTTTAGTAGTTGAAATAGGACCCCATCAGACCCTTGGAAGAGGGTGGATGTAGATCTCACCTGTGCCCAGGAATAAGTCCAGGAAGCCAAAAAGTGGGTACCACCCTCCCGTGGGTATTGCTAAATCTGCTGGGCACTGTGCCCCTTTGTGAGTCCTGTACCCTTAAGATAAGGTCTTCACTGCTGCTGATGAACTGGTATCCCCAAGATGACAAAGTCCAGTTGATTTCCTTGGAATCCCCCTCAGTGAGTCCGAAACCTGCCCCACCCCATGACACTTATTGAAGTGAGGATAAAGCCCTTTTCCTCACTTTAGAGTTATACTTATCCAAGTGGGTAACACATCAGTGATGCTTTGGTCCCTAGAGGATTTCAAATTTTTTCATACAATGATCTTTCCACCAGATTCAGATATAGGGAGCTGGGATAAAACTTGAGTGGCACACATTGTACTTTTCTCATCTGTCAGTACCTTCTCAGCTCCATTCCTCTTTCCTTAGAGGAAATTATCTCCTAGGAGACAGATGCGAGGCCCGCATCACAAGGTTAGCACAACTACTCATACTTGTGGTTTTTACAGCATTGCTACTCAAACAATGGTCCATGGACCAGTTGCATCAGCATCATCTGAGAGAGAGAAATGTAGAATCTCCGGTCTCCATCCTAGAGCTACTGATTGAGAATCTTCATTAAACAAGATCTTTAGGTGATTTCTGAGCACTTTAAAGTTTGCAAAGCCCTGGTTTATAAGGAGATTCTCCTTAGCCTCTTACTGTCACCATCATGTGAAATATGTACCTACAAGGGTAAATACATGTGCTGCATAAGATATACCCCCACAGACTATTAAGTAGGCCTGTTTGTCAAACTGCACAAACACATCTCCAACATTAGTAGAACCTGAAACAAAATCAGTGAGTCAATACCTGCAGTTTTTTATGAAGTAGAGTAGAACAGCATTGGTTAGAGCCAAAGAGTAAATATCAGATTGTATCCCGGGTAGATAGGATGAGTATTATTTTGTGAAATTTGTATTTCACTTATTTATATATGTATATATATATGTTTGTACACCTTGAATTGTGATGAAAAATAAACTTCTGATTGCGGGCTGAATATTTTAAAAATTGAGAAAATCTGCTTCGGACTTTGCTTCTCGAAACACAATTTGTTTTTTTCATCCGGGCATCTCTAATGCCTAGCACATGAGTGAGTCCTCTGCCTTTTCTAAAACCAGGTTGAACATCTGAAGTTCACAGTTCACGTATTGTTGAAGCCTGGCTTGGAGAATTTTGATCATTACTTTGCTAGTGTGTGAGATGAGTCAGTTGTGGGGTAGTTTGAACGGTCTTTGGCATTGCCTTTCTTAGGGATTGGAATGAAAACTGACCTTTTCCAGTCCTGTGGCCATTGCTGAGTTTTCCAAATTTGCTGGCATATTAGTCACTTTAGTCATGCCCAAATCTTTGCAACCCCATGGACCTCAGCCCACCGGGCTCCTCTGTCCATAGGATTCTCCAGGCAGGAATACTGGAGACTGACTGTGAAAGTTGCTCAGTCGTGTCCAACTCTTTATGACCTCATGGACTATACAGTCCATGGAATTCTCCAGGCCAGAATACTGGAGTGGGTAGACTTTCCCTTCTCCAGGGGATCTTCCCAACCCAGGGATTGAACCCAGGTCGCCTGCATTGCATGTGGATTCTTTACCAGCTGAAGCACAAGGGAAGCCCAAGAACACTGGAGTGGATAGCTTATCCCTTTTCCAGTGGATCTTCCCGACCCAGGAATCAAACCAGGGTCTCATGCATTGCAGGCAGATTATTTTTAAAATATATTTTTATTTATTTTAATTGGAGGTTAATCAGGCAGATTCTTTAGCAACTGAGTTATCAGGGGAGCTCCAGTGATACTGGAGTGGATTGCCATTTCCTCCTCCAGGGGATCCTCCCCACACATACCCTTCCTCTTTTGCACTGCAGGTGGATTCTTTACCACTGAGCCACCAGGAAAGCCACTGCTACCATGGCTTATTTGCTTATTTGCTCGAAATCTCCCGATCTTCCCATCATGATTCGATCTTCACCCTCCCACCCTGCTCTGTATCCCAGGAAATCTGACTTATATTGACTGCATCAAAGGGCTCCCTTGTTCTCTGGGAATCAATGGTGGACGGTATGGTTAGGAAATTTTCTTCCCAGCTCGTTCCCTGTAGTGTCACCAGATGCTGATTGAAACTCTTCTCTAAGGTTTCCTGGGGGATTGCCTTCTCCAAATAGGCTCTGTATCTCCAGCTTTTGGTAACCTGTCTTTCCCTTTGTCCCTCAGGCCTAAATAATCCTACCTTTACTAGCCACAGAGCATTGCACTATCTTTTGTGGTTCTCAGGACTACCCTTCTCATATCTTTGTATACTGTCCTTTTAAAAAACTCGATTTTTCTCATGTAGATGGGCCCCCTGTTTCCTGTCATGCACTACTCAGATACAGTAGTAGATATCAGACGTTACCCCAGAAATTAGGTTACTAATTTGAAGAGGGAAAAAATTACCTCTTCATAATGGTGTTGGGGAGAGTTGGAGGTGGGAGTTAGGAGAGGTTCCTTGGTACACGGCATGTAGCAGTATCACACTCAGATTTACACCACTGGTGGCATTGAATGAAGTACAGGTGGAATCTGAAGTTCGGGGAATCAAGCTGCTCTGTCATTTAAGCACTGTGCCAAAAATAATTATCCAAAAGGCTGTGGAGTTTCCCATTTCATCTGATGGTCCTAAGGAGTATGCATAGGAAAAAGGAAATTGAAAGCTATGAAAATACAACAGAAAGCACTTACAGAGCACCAGAAAGCCTGCATGCCATGTTTGGAGTCCCTCATCTTAGGGATGAAAGAAAAGCTGATGACCAGTCTCAGGTCCTTGTAGTGTCACTGAGTTCCACTGCCAATTACATGCCCTACATGCTATGGATTTTATAATAAGGTAAGGACACTGAGCTTCCCAGGTGACTTGGTGGTAAAGAATCCCCTGCCAGTGCAGGAGATGCAGGTGATGCAGGCAACATGGGTTCAATCCCTGGGTGGGGAAGATCCCATGGAAAAGGAAATGGCACCACACTCCAGTACTCTTGCCAGGCTAATCTCATGGACAGAGGAGCCTGGGTGGCTACTGTCCATACAGTCACAAAAGAGTGGAACATAACTGAGCAACTGAGCACACACACAGCACACACATAAGGACACTAGTAGGGAAGGAGTGGAGCCCCAGATAGAGGTATTTGTAGACATGCTCCAAGGCATTAAAAAATGCATTGGTGAGAGGGTCATGGGCATCCCTGATAGTTTCCATGGGCCCGTGCTTTGTAGGCTGGAGATGATGGTGGAGAATGCTGCAGTAGAATTGGGCTACTTCATCTTAATGTGAATGAAGGGATCTCAGAATGGTAGAGGTCAGGTGACAGTGCTTAATCATATGTGACAAGCTGAGTGCAACTACCACAGTGAGCCACAGGAATGAAATGGTAATAGGATGTTTGACCCACGGGGTCTGTGTAGCCATCAGGTTAATCAGAGCATTCTTAAAAATGAAACAATTGGGCAGCCTATAGGATGCTGCCTAACATATTCAGGCAGTAAAGAATTTTAGGTCTGCTGTTTCTTAAATCGAGTTGCTGTAGTAAGGTTTTTCACTCTCACCCAACTGAGGTGAAAGCAGGGCATCTCTGAGGTGGGCCCAGCAGCCACTAGTGTATACTATGCATCTGACATGAAATCTTTTTCAGTGGGGCCTGCACACACATTTATTTCAAGGTGACCGTGCCTTAGGGAAGTAGAAACACCAAGACCTCCTGGGAGTTATTAGCTGCGAAGTATAAAGTATGAAATATACAAGTATATGAAATATACATAAGCATATGAAGTATAAGGTATATGAAGTATAAAAGCTCCAAATTGGTGCTAATCTCTAGACTGAGGGGTGGAGAGAGAGACAAAAAGACAATAACAGAATATATAGTGACAGACTAATGAGATATGGTGGAGAAAAAAATCTAATGTATATATGATTGACCCTTGAACAACATGGGTTTAAACTGCTTGATCCACTTATATGCGGATTTTTTTCAATAAATATACAAAAATATTTATGTAGACTATTGTGTGCAAAATTTATGTTGAAATGGATAGCCTATTCTTACATAGGCATAAGATGAGTGATATAAAATTAATAATGTGTTAATTTTCTTGTTGTTTTATAACTTTGCTTTAAAGAAGCAAATAATTGGAGAATTAACATAAGCCATCTTCTTAAAGAGATGGTAATACCAGACTGCCTTTCTTGCCTCCTGAGAAATCTTTATGCAGGTTAAGAAGTGACAGTTAGAACCGGACATGGAACAACGGACTGGTTCCAAATTGGGAAAGGAGTACATCAAGACTGTATATTGTCACCCTGCTTATCTAACTTATATGTAGAGTTTATCATGAGAAATCCCTGGCTGGATGAAGCATAAGCTGGAATCAAGATTGCCGGCAGAAATGTCAATAAACTCAGATACACAGATGACACCACCCTTATGGCAGAAAGTGAAGGGGAACTAAAGAACCCCTTGATGAAAGTGAAAGAGGAGAGTGAAAAAGCTGGCTTAAAACAACATTCAAACAATGAAGATCATGGCATCCTGTCCCATCACTTCGTGGCAAACAAATGGAGAAAAAATGGAAAGAGTGACAGACTTCATTTTCTTGGGCTACAAAACCACTGCAGATGGTGATTGGAGCCATGAAATTAAAAGATGCTTACTCCTTGGAAGAAAAGCTATGACCAACCTAGACAGCATATTAAAAAGCAGAGACATTACTTTGCTGACAAAGGTCTATCTAGTCAAAGCTATGATTTTTCCAATAGTCATGTATGGATGTGACAGTTGGACCATAAAGAAAGCTGAGCACCAAAGAATTGATGCTTTTGAACTATGGTGTTAGAGAAGACTCTTGAGAATCCCTGGGACTGCAGTGATATCAAACCAGTCAATCCTCAAGGAAATCAGTCCTTGAATACTCATTGTAAGGACAGATGCTAAAGCTGAAACGCCAACACTTTGGCCACCTGGTAAGAAGAACTGACTCATTGGAGAAGACCCTGATGTTGGGAAAGATTGAAGGCTTAAAGATTGAAAGATGGGAAGAAGGGGATGACAGAGGATGAGATGGTTGGATGGCATCACCGACTCGATGGACATGAGTTTGAGCAAGCTCCAGGAGTTGGTGATGGACAGGGAAACCTGGCGTACTGCAGTCCATGGGGTCACAAAGAGTCAAAGATGACTGAGCAATTGAACTGAACTGATCTGTGCATCAGACTATCATCATCACAGGTAAGTGTTTTTCTTTAATGTAATAATGTTTCAATGTCATATTATGAATATCACTGTAAACTATATGCCATAGAAATTTTATAATGGTTCATTCATCAGTGTATAGGCTAGCTTACCATGAAGCAATGGTATTGATTACACTATGTTACCATAAAGCAATCACATTGCTGCTTCTTTGTTATCAATGCATGAATCCCTATATCTGTAAATAAATATGACTTTCTTTTTTGCACGATTTTTTCATTTTCGAAGTCTAGTGTTAGTAATACACACAATAGCTACAGTATTTTGTATCATATAAAACAATATTGATGTAGGCATTGACAGACTATGTAAACAAACAATGTAAACTTATGGTGTTGACAAAACAGCACTGTACATGTATTTTCTCTTCCTTATGACTTTCTCAGTAACATTTTCTTTCACTTACGATATTATAAGAGTAAAATATATAACACAAAATAATGTGTTAGTCGACTTTTTATATTATCAGTGAGACTTCCATTCAACGGTAGGCTATTACCAGTTAAATTTTTCATGGATGTTCAACTATGTGGGGAGTCAGCACCACTAGACCCTGCATTGTTCAAAGGTCAAATGTATAATCAAAGTCTGAGAAGAAGAGGAGAGAGAAAATGGGGATGAAATACTATGAAGACATAATGGAAGATTGACTTGTGGCCTGGTAACTTAAGAAGCACCATTGACCTGATCCCTGGTGAAAGTGATAAAAATAATACTTTAAAATCAGCCATTAAGGCCCTTTGGAAATGGTCCTAAAGACAACAATCCACACACACAACAAAATGTGTTCAAGAAAATCTACAAAAATTCACTAAGAAAGCTAAAAGCTTCTAATATTTGAACCAATGTTGCTTCTTGCCCACTTTTCAAGTTCACTGAGGTAGATACTCCATTTTAGACTGCTGTAGCTAAAACACAGGGTTCCCTGTGGCCTATTTCCCAGCTGTGTGAGCCACGGTCAGGTAATAAATGTGTTGTTTTAAGCTTCAAAATTTAAAGTAATTTTTTACATAATAATAGAAAACTAAAATGGATATTGGCATTGAAAATGCCAAATACCTAAAAATGTTAAATGGCTTGGGAGCTGGGTAGTAAATGGAGATTAGGAGAATTTGGAGTAATATTGCTTTGAACTATCTGTAAATAAAAATATAGACTTCACAGACCCTGCTAGCCAGTCCCAGAAGGATGCGAGAAGCATGTCATTAGAAATTGGAGGAGTGAGATCCTCATATGCAATAGCAGAATGTTTCATGAAATTATCTCCCACAGTTCAGGGGAAAGCAGAACATGTAAGTGATAAACGTGGACATTTAGCTGAGGAGATTTCCAAAGCGCTGAGGTATGACCGGGTTTCTTACTATTTATATCAAAATGTGGCAAGAGAGAGACAAATTGAGGGAGTATTTGATAAACAAAAAAAGAAATACGACTTGATGATTTGGGAAATTCCCATTCTATTCAAATGGCAAAATACACTAAAATTAAGAGATGCCTTCTGAACAAATGACATAGAGAAAAAGCTGAGGGTTTGGTAGTATATTTTGCTGAAACTTCCAAAAGTTAAAAAAAAAAAATCAGAGTACTCAGCCTCACAAAGCTCACTTTTTCAACAAAAGTCGACAACGTCTAGGATGCTTAAGGGGTCTAGAGGTCAGAGACAAAGAAGCGAATGATGTAAAGTATGAGAAGGATTTAACGTGTCACCACTGGCTTGGTGTTGGGGGGCACCATGTGGTAAGGAGTATGTACACCCTTCAGGAGCTGAGCGCATGCACACTCAGCCACCTCAGCAGGAGCCAAAGATAGAGAAAAATGATCTCAGAAATAATTGTGGGTGTAGATTTTGCTCAATGGAGTAAGACCCAGTGCAATTTGTTCAAGACGAACAAGGTTCTGAAGGAAATTATATCAACAGAAATATTGTCAGCTTGGAATGAAAGAAATAGAAGAGCACAAAATGAGAGGAGGATATCAGATTCCCAAAATTCTTCTGGTAGGAAGTAATCTGATAAAATTTTTTAACCGGGATCACATGCTACCTTTAATGAAAAAGGAAGAATGAATCAGAGGCCAGAACCAGAAACTCTAAATACAGAGCTAAGAGTCCAGAGTTCAGAGTCATGAACACAGAGGGTGAAGCTAAGAGCCACAGAGGATTATTCTCAGGTCTTGAAATCTAATAATGGAAGTCCAGGTCTTTGGGATTAGTGACTCTTTCTTATCTTCCATTTTCCCCACTTTGGTCTATAACTGTTATCCTGTGCCTCTCCCATCATGAGATGCTGGGAATTTTGTGGGCAGGAAATTTGTGTCGTTAGTATCATAGGTCCACAGAAGAGAGAAACATCTTCAGGAACTGCACTTAATGAATTATGCCCAAGATTCTCATCCACACCTGGTTTAGATAATTTGGATGATGAGATTTTTTTACTTTTGAGCTGACACTGTCATAGGATGAGATTCTTGGGAACCTTAGCAGAATGTGTTTTGTATTTGGGAAGGACATTAATCTTTGGGGACCAGAAGGCAGACTGTGGTAGGCAGAATTTTAAGATGGCCTACCAAATTACCAGCCAATAGTGTATACATCGGAGAAGGCAATGGCACCCCACTCCAGTACTCTTGCCTGGAAAATCCCATGGATGGAGGAGCCTGGTGGGCTGCAGTCCATGGGGTCGCTAAGAGTTGGACACGACTGAGTGACTTCCCTTTCACTTTTCACTTTCATGCATTGGAGAAGGAAATGGCAACCCACTCCAGTGTTCTTGCCTGGAGAATCCCAGGGACAGGGGAGCCTGGTGGGCCGCTGTCTGTGGGGTCGCACAGAGTCAGACATGACTGAAGCGACTTAAATGCAGTGTATACATACCTTCTTCCAGTTATTCAATCAAACACTAATCCATATATTTCTGTAAAATCATCTTGTAGATGTCAGTTGACCTTAATATAGGAAGACTATCTGAGTGAGCCTTACCTAATCATTTCATCTCTCTAAATAAGCGGTCTAAAGTCAGAGTAAAAGCATGAGAGAAAGTCAATGTGCTATTGCTTGCTTGAAAATGCATAAGCCTCATGGTAAAGAATGCAGGTAGCCTCTACAAACTGAAAACAACCTAGCTGACTGCCAGCAAAAAAAAATATGACCACAATTCTACAGTTGCAAGGAACTTATTTCTGCAAAGAACTGAAATGAACTTGGAAGTAGATTTCCCCACCTAGAGTTTCTAGATGAGAATTTGGTTTGTCTGACATCTTGATGTTAACCTTTTGAGACCCTGAGCAGAAAATACAACCATGGTGTGCCATACTTCTGACCTACAGATGTGTGAGCTAATAAATGAGTGTTTTGTTAGGCTGCTAAGTGTGTGGTAATTTGTTGTGCAATAGTAAATAATTATATCTTGAGACACAAATATTTGTACCATCTGTGCCCTTTATGAGTGGCCTTATACAAACCTGTTCCTCAGACTTCCTCATCATTAATTTTCCAATTTAATTCTCTGCAAGTCCCTGACCAATATTTTAATCATTGCACATGAGCCAAAGTAGATCCATATCTAGAGCCATGATATGTTCATAACAAAAATTCTACCCACCGGTATCATTTCCCACTGTTTTCCGAGTCATTCCTGAGTGTAGCGATAGTGCACCACACATCCATTTGTCAACATACAAAAGATACACCCATGAACTGGACCACTATTTTATCTCTCTTTTACTAACTGGTTTTGAGGAACACCCCATGAGGCCATATATGTTATTTGAGAGAGAGACAATGTAGGTCTGTAATTTGCTTGTCCTTTCTTGATTTACTCAGGCTCAGTCTTTTAAATCCATATGCAATTAATGGTTGAAAGCTGGTGCTCAGACCAAACTTTATTATTCAAAAGAGTAGACAGACATAAATTCATAATGGATGTCTCATTTGTGCAGAAAATTAAAAACTCATGATCAGATGTTAAGTCTTTAGGACTAGTAGTAAGTTAGTTTCTCAAATGGAGAGTAGTTGCCAAGAGAAGAAGGCATTTTTTTCTCTAAAAGTGTGCATTCTAATTCTACTCCTGGGGCTTTCTAAGGCTTCGTAGACTCTGTTTAGCATGAATTCAATACAGTTGGGTCTGCAGAGCCGTGAAGCTGAAGTGTCAGAGAAACCTGCACTGCAGCCTGGACCTACTGTAGGTCTTCTTCTTGCTCTGGGTACCACTCAAAACTGGAAATCAGGGCTTCCCTGGTGGTCCAGTGGTTAAGAATTTGTTTTGGAATGCAAGGGACACCAGTTCGATCCCTGGTCCAAAAAGATCCCTCATGCCATGGAGCAAATAAGCCCCTGTGTCACAACAAGTGAGCCAGCGCTTTAGAGCCAGTGAGCTGCAACTCCTGAGCCTGCGTGCTGTGACTACTGAAGCCCACGGGCCTAGAGTCCATGCTCTGCAACGGGAGAAGCCACTGCAATGAGAAGCTGGTGCACTGCTACAAAGAGCAAGATACCCTGCTCACCACAAGAGAAAGCCCGTGAGCAGCAAAGAAGGCCCACTACATCCAAAAAATAAAAATAAAGTAAATGTTAAAAAAAAACAACCCTGGAAATCATAGGGAGTTCAAGCACAAAACAACTACATTGTCTCTAAAACCTGAAGCCTTGGTTCCCCCAGGCTAAATGGAGAAAGCTCATCTGTTGGTAATCCAGCTGCTGTCCTTCCAGGGCAGCCCCTCACCCCTGGCCTCCCACTCTGGCAGGGATGCTTCTATTCTTTTATGAGGCTGTGCTCCTGTGCATACACAGAGCCCTTCACTGGGCCCCTTGACGGCACAGATTCCACAGCTGTTTAGTTTCACTTTGTAGTTTAGTTTCACTGTCTTCCTGGGTTTAAAAAATTCCATTTTCTTCACCCCAGGAGCTCTCCTTGGTGCTTCTGAATGTATATTTCTTTTATTGATGACAGCTCTAGCTGTGAATGGCAGTAGGGTCCTATCCAACCTGTGAAGCCCACAGCACCCAGATCCTTTTGGAATTGTAAGTAAACCCTGTTTGACAACTCCCAAGGTTTTTCTAAACTTGGAGAAAAATTTGAATTCCTGAATTAGTCATTATTATTTACACTTTTAGTACCTACTATTTGTTAGGTACTGTGCTAGACACTAGGAATACAGGTACAAAATGGACTGGATATGCTTTACAATACAAAGAGTCCAATGCCAAATTTCTTAACTTTTTAAAAACCACAACCCACAGTCAGAACCCACATATTTCTGACATATATATATATATATATCACAACTCATGGCATACACACATACACAAATATATAACAGAAACTTAAATTTCACAAAACAATATTCACTCTAAATGTATGCAATTTGATTATTTTATATTTGACTCTATCCAACTTTCTATCTTATTTCATTGAAAATTACAAGTCTTGACCCAGTGAATTATTAATAATTTCAAGACTTACTCGTACATGGGGGGAGGGATAACTGCAGCTTGACAAATACAGGTCTGTTTAATAATCTATTATCTATCTCATATGGGGCATATAATTATCCTTTCAGGAACATCTTTCATAGAACAGTGGGAGTGGGGAGCCTGAAGAGTCTCCCTCTACGCCAGTGTTTTCAAACGCCAATGTGCATGGGTATCATCTGGTGAACTTGTTAAAATGAAAATTCCAACTCAGTAGGTCTGAGTAGGGCCTGGGATTCTGTATTTCTCATTAGCTCACAGGTCATGCTGATGCAGCTGGTCCATGCACCACATGTTCACTAATAAGGGTCTGAAAATCAAATATATTGATGGGTCTGATGAACTGCTAATACAGGGCCTGATAAGAGTTTTCTGAGAGAGAATTCAACTAAGAAAGGGAGACCACAGATGAAATATTAATCTGTAAAAAATAGCACAGCCTCTGCCATATAGATATTTCCCCTTGTTCTAACCTGCAACATCTGAACTTGGTAAGAAGGATATTCATGTATGCAAAAACTCACAAATCAACAAAATACACATAAGTGATCATTTTGCTTGAAAAGAGTCTGAAAGATATTAGAGTCTCAAGTAGCACTGGGGGGATACTCACAGGTAACAGGGTAACTGTAATTCTCAAGTGAAGAGAGGGCTTTACCAACATTTGTATAGAGGTCAAGGGTAGGTGGGCATTGACTCTAGAGAATTGATAGAGCTCTGGCACCTTTTGCCCTCCAGCTCATTTTGCCCTCCAGCTCATTATACAGTATCAGTAATGAGTCAGGACCCAGGAGAAGGGGCACAGTGCTCAGCAGACATGGCACTATCCAAGAGAGAGAGGCATCTATCTCAGCTTCTTGAACGTGTTCTTGGGCACAAGTGAGACCTCCCTCAGTTCTCCTCCGAGTGTCTGATTCCATCCACATACCTACTACTGCCTGAGAGTTCTATGGGAGCCATTCTTCCACCAGGTATTTGGTGGGATTTGGGTCACAACACATCTCATACATTCAGAACCTCATTTGATCCACTTGGCAGGCCCATGAGTCAAATATTATCCCCAGTTGACAGATTACAACACTGACTCTTACAGCAGTGTGTCCTTATAATGGGGCTTCCCTGGTGGCTCAGTGGTAAAGAATCTGCCTGCCAATGCCTGCAATGCAGGAGATGTGGGTTCGATCCTTGGGTCAGGAAGATCCTCTGGAGAAGGAAATGGCAACACAGTCCAGTATTCTTGCCTGGGAAATCCCATGGTCAGAGGAGCCTGGCGGGCTACTACCAAGTTGATTCCTCTAGCTCTGAGTACCATAGTTAATATGAGTTTTATTTATTATGAGTTTTACTTTACTATTCCTAACAACAGGAATATTAAGTGTCTTCATTGCACTTGTAAACTCACTGAACAGTCCAATCACTTATCATGTATTGTTTTGTGGTCTTAGTTGTTTTTTTTTTTAATGACTAACACAATCCATATCATTTAGAAAAAAGCATACATGAAAGGGCAAAGAAAGAAAAAGAATCACACATGTTGGGATCCATAGGATGGTAGAGGATTCAAGAGAAGGTCTGGCAGTGCCCACTGACATGGTTACAACTAGGGGGACACATAGGGATGGACATACCTGTGGAGGAATGTCATGGAGGTGATCTGAGTCATTTTTGAGTAGAGGCAAGACCTCTTTTCTGGCTACCATGCAAGAAAAAACAACACCTAGTTTTTAGTTTTCATAGTTTGTGCACAAATGCATTATGCTAACATTTATACTTTTACAAAAATGGTTTGATAGTATAAATTCTGAAATATATAGTATACAAAACAGAATATATAGTATCTGAAACAGTTTTGAAAAGTTTTTTCTTTATTGCTCTTTTACAGTGTACGGTATATCATGAACATCTCCTCCACACACATGGGTGAAAACACCCTACTGAAACACGGAGAGCTCTGTAGTTGGATCAAAAGACTGCTAGTAATGACAGTGACACCTAAAGCAAAGTATCAGCTTGAGGATAAAGCACATAGCCTGGCAAGTGCCTGCCAGGAAAAGCAGGGTCAGCGATATTCTCATCAAAGAAATCAGAATCAAACGCCAAGGCATTCAAGATATGGGATATCATGTAAGCCCCCTTTGGCCCCTCCCTCCGCCCCTCATTCCCCTGACACTCCATTGCCCCTTGGGGTTAATGGATACTGTACATTTCTTTGTATTCAATGAAAACCACCCATTTTCTGTCTTTTCCTTAGCTCTTCCTGAGCCCTTGACAGATGTCCACATTCTCTCAGCATCTCCTCACCTCCCAGATGTCTTTCCTGTAAGTTGTCCTGATCGTCCCTGGGGGAATCCTCCATCGTCCTGTCCTGTTTTCTTTTTGCCTTCTGGGGCACATAATCTTCAGCAGGGCACTTTTTGGCAGCATGCAACTGGCTCTCTGACTTTGCCTGGGACCCTGGCTTTCCCTTGAGTGGGTTTCCCTCAGCTTCGAACTTGCCCTGCTTTTCTTGCTTCCCCTCATCTGCTGGTTGTCCCTCATGTGCAGGTTGTCTCTCATCATCTGGCCGTTCATCATTCTGGAGCTCTCTCTCCTGTTCTGACTTCCCCTCCACTTCCAGCTTTTCTTTCTCATCTGACTTTCCTTCATTTTCAGGCTCTACTTCATCTTCTGGCTTTCCCTCACTTCCCAGTTCAGTTCAGTCGCTCAGTCGTGTCCGACTCTTTGCGACCCCATGAACTGCAGCACGCCAGGCCTCCCTGTCCGTCACCAACTCCCAGAGTCCACGCAAACCCATGTCCATTGAGTCGGTGATGCCATCCAACCATCTCATCCTCTGTCGTCCCCTTCTCCTCCTGCTCTCAATCTTCCCAACTTTCCTTCATTTTCATTTCAGAGTTTTCCATGTTGACATGTCCCCTCCTTTTCCTGTCCTGGGGGATGAGGGTGGGGTGGGGATGGCTGAGAAGAGACAAAGAGGAGACAAGGGAAACTGAGGGCTTGGGTGGAAGGCAGGTCTGGACAGCACTCACCCACATCAGGGGTCCTCTGACTTGGCTCGGCCTAGTGTGCCTTCTGCCTACCCTTCACTGCACCATTCCTCCTGCACTGAGAGCCAACCATTCCCTGGCAGGCCCTGCCACCCTGTACCATCCTTTAGTGTGGCAGGGAGGGTGTATAGTATATGTGGTGGGGGGATGGGCAGTGGGGCCCTCAAATGCTGCCCAAGCTGTGCCCGCCAGCTTGCAGCCCCATGCCTGTCCAGTGCCCTCCTCCTTCACTGACCTCCAGGGGTTCTGGCCAGGTTCCTCCTCCTTTTCTATCCAGGTCTGCTGGTAACAGACCCGCAGACGTGCAAACAGGAGGCAGAGTGGCTGCACGGTCTGTGCACTGGGGCCCCTTTCCTGAATCCGGGCCCTCCTCATCCAACGGTTCCCCCACCCTCGACCTCTCCTGACCCTAGTTTTTTTTGTCAGGCCTCAGGCACCAGACCAGGATGCTTTACAAGCTGCTTGAGTCTCTGGGACCCCTCCGCTGAAGGCAACCCACACTCCTCTCCTCCCCCCACCCCCAGCCCTTTACGCGGAGGTCAATATTTCCTCCTAGGCTCAGAGAGGGGGACTATTCTCAGAAATTTGTCTACGTTTCAAAGTCACACAGCTCCCCCCACCTCTGGCCCCATTTCAGGCTCGAAAATGGGTGGAGGGCACAGAGGAGGGGCGTGGAGGAGGAAGCGGGGCCACTTGCCAGGTCCTCCCTGTGCCCAGCCGCGCGCCCGCGGGCACTCCCCATCCGTCTCGCGGCTCTCCTCTCTGCGCCCCTCCCCGCGGCTCTCCTCTCTGCACCCCTCCCCGCTGCTCCCGGATCCTAGCCCCACCCACTTCCACCCAGGCCCGGGGCGCCAGCAGCGCCCACCTCCACCCTGACCTGCAGGACCCGGGTCAGGTCTGCCCCTCCTCGGGCTCGCCCCTCGCCCGCCACCTGGGCAGCTCTGCGAGCCGGTGCCGCGCGGCTTGTGCGAGCCAAGCGGACAGCGCGACACCTGACTGCAGGGCGCCGGCTGGTCACGGGAGCGCCGCATCCCCGAGCTCGCTCTCTCCCCCGCGCGCCGCCTCTTCACCCCCTTCCCAGAGGCACCCGACAGGTGCGGAGAGGTGGAGTGGGGCTGGAGAAGGGGGACTTACAAACAGCAGGAGGGAGGCTTCCTGACTGCAGGTGCTTTACCTGGAGCATCTCAGGTCCTCGCTCAGCATCCCTCTGAGATGCCCATTATCCCCAGTTGTGGCAGCAGATCGCAGGGAGGGTACCCGACTTTGCCAAGAGCGCGCCACACAGCCCAACAGCCCGCTTTCAAGACCAGTTCCAGAGCCCTGGGGCCGGTGCTCGCCGGGAAGCTGCGCTGCCACGTTGAGTAGCTGTGTCCTGAGCCTCTGCTCTTCTGAGTCCACGTGTTCTCTCTCCTTGGCTGACCTCTGTCCGTTTTCTTGTAAACACAAATGATCTCCGATAACCTACGTGTCCAGGTTATTCCCTCCCTCGAATGTCAGAACTTCTTTGCCAGCTGTCTATTGAACACCACTGCCTGAATGTCCCCGAGGGACCTCAAAATCCATACACTCCAAACAGCTCACGAACTTTCTTCTCGCCTTCTCTGTTCACTCCTCTCCGTACTTGGACTCCAACATTTGGCTCGTTCTCATCTAGAGAGAATGTCAGACAGCTAAAAAGTTAAAAAAGAAAAAAAAAAAACTTTTCAAACTATGGTCCGCAAATGAACAGATTCATCAAAATGCTTGGTTCACAACGTGGTCTTTTCATCGACTCCTGTTGTTCTCTTGCCTTTCCTTCCACTCCTTCCCTTCCCTTTCCGCTCTCACACTTGTAAAACCAGAACCCAACTAGAAAATTGATAATATTATAGTTGCTACAGTGTAGTGTCATATTTAGATTTTGATGGCCTGACTACTCTTCCTTGGTTTGGAACTCTTTTAAGTTTATCCTGATTGGACCGAATCAACTTCCTGGATGCAGAGATCAGTGTCTCTCTTCTAATTTGAGTAATTTTCATCCATTATTTGTTCAAAAATTCTTTCCATCCCTTTTTATCTTTCTTCTCCTTCTCAAATTCCCATCATGAATATATTAGTATACTTGATGGTGTCTCATGAGTCTTTTCATTTTTATTCATTTTTCTTCATTCTTTTTACTTTCTGTGCTCAAACTAATCTCAACTGACCTGCCTTCAAGCTAGTTTGAGCTTCCCTGGTTGCTCAGTGGTAAAGAATCTGCCTGCAATGCTGGAAACCAGGGTTCTTTCCCTGGGTCAGGAAATTCCCTGGGAAGAGAGCATGACAACCCACTCCAGTATTCTTGCCTAGAGAATTCCCATGGACGGAGGCGCCTAGCAGGCACAGAGTCAGACAAGACTGAAGCGACTCAGCACTAGCAGCAGCAGTAGCAATTTAGCTTATTCTTTCTTCTGCCTGCTCAGACATTCTGTTGAACCTCTCTAATGAACCTTTCACTGTAGTTATTGTACTTTAAGATCCAGAATTTCTTCTTACCTTCTTTTCATAATTTCACTCTCTATATATTGTCTCTACTGATACTCTACATTTTCAGAAGCATTTTCTCTTCATTTTGTTTAGTGTTTGTCCATGCCTTCCGTTAGCTCTTTGAGCATATTTAAGATAATTCATCCAAAATCTTTGCCTAGTTATTCTACTACATGAATTTTCTCAGTTTCTAACAATTTTTAAATTTCCTTTGAATAGGCCATACTTTCTCATTTCTTTATATACCTCACAATTTGTGTCAGAATCTGACTGTTTTGAATATAATAAAGTGTCAACTCTAAAAGTCAGATTCTCCCACTGCACAGGCATTGTTGTTGCTCTCTGTTGTGGGTTATTGTTTCCTTGTTTAGTGATTTTTAAAAATACTTTAGTAAAATCTGCATTTTTGGTCATATTTGGCCACTGAAGTCTGTGTTTCATTTTCTCAGTGGTGGTCAGCTGGTGTTTGGGCAGAGTTACTTTAAATGCCTACAGCCAACAACAAAAAGAACTACTTTGTCAGTCTTTACAGATGAACCCTGAGCTGGAACACATTTTAAGCGCTTTACTTTCTGCTTACGCAGAGCCTGAAGGCCAACCCAAGGTGAGTGCTTAGGGTCTTCTCTAGCCTTTTCTGAGCATGTGTCCAATCTTGGGCATGCACATAAACTTCTTGATTCCCCAGGATATATGAGTGTTTAAAAGTGTTTGCTTCCCCATGTATTTCTTTTCCCTAACTCTTTCTATCTAGGCTTCTCAGTCTGTCTCTTGCTTATCCCAAATGTTGTTCCTTGCCCCAGGCTGCTATAGCCAATACCTATGACTTCAAATGCTTTTGGCAAAAGCCCACTCAGGAAGCTCTTGTTCTAGCTGTATTCCTGGGAATGCCCTCAGTCTGCTGTGACAAAGGGAAATGTTTGTGCTGGTCCTTGAGACAGCTGCCAGACAGTCCAAGAACCACAACTGCAAAGCCATGAGAGTAGAGTCCAAATCCTCCTCCTGACACTAGGAGTCCAAGCCAGAAGAGTGGGCAGCCACCCAAAACTACTGCCACTTTTGTGCATAGACGGTAGTAGGCCCGCAGTTTACTTTTTTTTTAACCTCAAAGCAGGAGCTTCTTTCTTCACCAAATTACCCCTAGTTGTAATTTTTTTACTAGATTCCAGAGTTCTGCAAAAGTTGATTCTAATAGTTTTTGCCAGTTTATTAATTGCTTTTGAGGTGGTGGGATGAATTCCTATAGTTCCATACCCTGTCATTTTCAGTATTGTTACTTTTGTATTTCTGTTTTTCAAGTTTGGTAGTTTGTGTCTTTTTGGGAATTTGTCCATTTCATCTATCTGGTCTTATTTGTTGTCTTACAGTTGTTGGTAGTGTTATGCTATAATCCTTTTCAAACCCACAAAATTGGGAGTGGTGTCCACTCTTTCATTCCTGATATTGTTAAATTGAATCCTCATCCTTTTCCCCTTGGCAGTCTACCTATAGGCTTGTCAGGTTTTTAAAATATATATATATTTTCAAAGAATCCACTTTTCCCTTTAATAATGTTATCCAGTGTTTTTCTATTTCATTTATTTCCACTCTAATTGTCACTATTTCCTGTCTTCTAATTTCTTTGGGTTGGTGCTGCATTTCTTTTTCTAGTGTTTTAAGGTGGAAATTTAAATGCTTAATTTCAGAGTTTCAACTTTTTTATATTAGCATTTGAAGTTATAATTTTCCCTCTAAGCACTGCTTAATTACGTCTTATAAGTGTTGTGTTTTTGCTTTTATTAATCTCAAAGTAGTTTATAATTTCTCTCATGATTTCTTCTGATTAAATGAAGGTATACTGTTTAACTTCTATGTATTTGTAGATCTTCCAGATTTCCTTATGTGGTTGATTGCTAATTTAATTCTGTTATGGTCAGAGAATATTCTTTTTATGATTTCAGTACTTTTAAGTTATGTAGAATTTTATTATGGCCTAATAATGATCTATCCAGGAAAATGCTCCATGGATGCTGGACAAGAATGCAGGTAGATTCTTTACCACTGAACCACCAGGAAAGCTCTTGAAAGTGTCATTTTGAAGCTCCAAGTTATTACCATCGAAGTATCTGTTCTTTCCTTTTACTCTGTCAGTTTTTTTTTTTAAATATATATTGATGTTTGTTTATGTTCATTTAAAAATATTCCTTATGGATTGACCTTGTTTTTATTATAAAACACCTTTCTTGTTCTCCAGTAACATACTTTGTCTTAAAGTCCATTTTGTCTGATTAAAAATAGTTATTCCTTTATTTGTTATTACCCTTTGCATGGTATTCCATCTTTTCACTTACATTCTATCTGTTTTTTTAAATTTAAAATGTTTCTCTTGTAGATAGTATATAACTGGATGATGCTTTTTTCTCCATTCTGCTAAATTTTTCCTTTTGAATGGAGCATTTAATCAATTTGCATTTCATGTAATCATGAATAAGATAGGATTTATATTGGCCATTTTACTATTTGTTTTTATATGTCTTCTGCCTTTTTGGTTCCTCTGTTTCTCCACTATTGTTTCTTTTTTAAAGATATAAAAATATCTTTGTGCCATTTTAATTCTTTTGATGCTTCTTTTAAAAAATTAATTTATTATTTTAATTGGAGGCTAACTACTTTACAATATTGTAGCAGTTTTTGCCATACATTGACATGAATCTTTTACAATATTTAAAAAATTATTTTCTTAGTGGTTGCTCTAGGGATTAAAATTCAGTTCAGTTCAGTCGCTCAGTCATGTCCGACTCTTTGCGACCCCATGAATCGCAGCACGCCAGGCCTCCCTGTCCATCACCAACTCCCGGAGTTCACTCAAACAAATGTCTATCGAGTTGGTGATGCCATCCAGCCATCTCATCCTTGGTCATCCCCTTCTCCTCCTGCCCCCAATCCCTCCCAGCATCAGAGTCTTTTCCAATGAGTCAACTCTTCGCATGAGGTGACCAAAGTACTGGAGTTTCACCTTCAGCATCAGTCCTTCCAAAGAACACCCAGAACTGATCTCCTCTGGAATGGACTGATTGGATTTCCTTGCACTCCAAGGGACTCTCAAGAGTCTTCTCCAACACCACAGTTCAAAAGCATCAATTCTTTGGCACTCAGCTTTCTTCACAGTCCAACTCTCACATCCTTACATGACTACTGGAAAAACCATAGCCTTGACTAGACAGACCTTTGTTGGCAAAGTAATGTCTTTGCTTTTGAATATGCTATCTAGGTTGGTCATAACTTTCCTTCCAAGGAGTAAGCGTCTTTTAATTTCATGGCTTCAGTCACCATCTGCAGTGATTTTGGAGCCCCCCAAAATAAAGTCTGACACTGTTTCCACTGTTTCCCCATCTATTTCCCATGAAGTGATGGGACCGGATGCCATGATCTTCATTTTCTGAATGTTGAGCTTTAAGCCAACTTTTTCACCCTCCTCTTTCACTTTCATCAATAGACTCTTTAGTTCTTCTTTGCTTTCTGCCATAAGTGTGGTGTCATCTGCATATCTGAGGTTATTGATATTTCTCCCAGCAATCTTAATTCCAGCTTGTGCTTCATCCAGCCCAGCATTTCTCATGATGTACTCTGCATATAAGTTAAATAAGCAAGATGATAATATACACCCTTGACATACTCCTTTCCCAATTTGTTTCCCAGTCTGTTGTTCCATGTCCAGTTCTAACTGTTGCTTCTTGACCTGCATATAGATTTCTCAGGAGGTAGGTCATGTGGTCTGGTATTCCCATCTCTTTAAGAATTTTCCAGAGTTTATTGTGATCCACACAGTCAAATACTTTGGCAGAGTCAATGAAGAAGAAGTGGATTTTTTTTCTGGAATTCTCTTGCTTTTTCAATGATCCAACAGATGTTGGCAATTCCATTTCTGGGTATATATTCAAAAAATAATCAAGAGCAGAGGCTTAAACAGATATCTGTACTCTCATGTTCATGGGAGCATTATTCACAATAATCAAAAGGGAGAAACAATCCAATTGTCCACTGAGAAAGGAATGGATAAATAATATGTGGCATATAATTCAATAGAATTTGATCAGCTTTAAAAAGGAGTGAAATTCTGCTATATGCTATAATATGGGGAGGGGGACCTGGACAACATTATGCTAAATATGCCAGGCACAAAAAGAAAAATACTGTATGATTCCACTTATATGAGGTCCCTAGAATAGTCACATTTATGTAGAGAGAAAGTAGAATAGTGGTTATCAGTGGTTGTGGCATGCATGCTAACTCATGTCTGTCTCTTTGCCACCCCTTGAGCTATAGCTTCCCCAGGCTCCTCTGTCCATGCCATTCTCCAGGCAAGAATATTGGAGTGGGTTGCCTTGCCCTTCTCCAGAGGATCTTCATGACCTAGGGATTGAACCTGTGTCTCTTATGTCTCCTGAATTGGCAGGCGGGTTGTTTACCACTGAGCCACCTGGGAAGCCCTGGGGGATAATGGTAAGTTATTGGTTATTGGGTAAAGAGTTTCAGTTTGTAATGATGAAAAGTTTCTGGAGCTGCATAGTGGTGATGTTTTCACAGCAATGTGGATGTACGTAATACCCCTGAATTTCACACTTATAAATGGTTAAAATTAATTTTTGTATTATGTATATTTTTCCACAATAAAAATCCAGAAGAGAAAGATAAATATCATATTCTAGTCCTTATATATGGAATCTGGAAAAATGGTACTGAAGAATTTATTTACAGGGCAGCAATGGAGAAACAAAGCAATGGAGATCCTCTGGAGAAGGGAATGGCAATCCACTCCAGTATCATTGCTTAGAGAATTCCATGGACAGAGAAGCCTGGCAGGCTACAGTTCATGGGGTCGCAAAGAGTCAGACACGACTGAGCGACCAACACAAACACAATGGAGAAACAGACATAGAGAACAGACTTATGGACATGGGGAGAGGGGAGGAGAGGGTGAGATACATGGAATGAGTAACATGGAAACTTACAGTACCATATGTAAAATAAACAGCCAAGGGGAATTTGCTGTATGTCTCAGGAAACTCAAACAGGGGCTCTATATCAACCTAGAGGGGTGGGAAGTGGAGGGAGATGGGAGGGAGGTTCAAAAGGGAAGGGATATGTGTATACCTATGGCTGATTCATGTTGAGGTTTGACAGAAAACAACACAATTATGTAAAGCAATTATCCTTCAATAAAAAATTAATTGAAATCTAAAAATCCAAAAAATTATACCATTTTAAAGAGAACGATTCAGTGATATTTAGTACATTCACAATGTTATGCAACCAGCACCTGTATTTAGTTCAAAGCATTTGCAACACCCTAAAGTAAGACTCCTTATTCACTAAGCAGGTTTCCTCCTTTACTCTCCCCCCAGTCCCTGGTGGCTCAGCTGGTAAAGAATCTGCCTGCAATGTGGGAGACCTGGGTTCGATCCCTGGGTTCCCTTCCCCTGGAGAAAGGAAAGGCTACCCCCTCCAGTATTCTGGACACGGACTGTACAGTCCATGGAGTCACAAAGAGTGGGACACGAATGAGCGACTTTCACTTTAAGTCCCTGGCCACCGCCAATGTGTGTTATATCTTACATTAGTCTATTCATAACAAGATATCACAGATTAGGTGACTTTAACAACAAGCATTAATTTCTCACAGTTTTGGATATTGGAATTCCAAGATCAAGTTGTCAGCAGTTTGCTTTCTCCAGATCTCATTATAGCCTCCTGTGGCCTTTTCCTCTTCTTCTTATTAACGTATCAGACATATTTGATTGTGGCCCCACCCTACAACCTCATTTAACCTTACTTTCCTCCTTAGAGACTTTATCTCTAAGAGTCGCATGGAAACATATACATTACCATATGTAAAATAGATAGACAGTGGGAATTTACTGTATGACAGAGGGAACTCAAACCAGGGCTCTATGACAAGTTAGAGGGGTGGGATGGGGTGGGAGGTGGGAGGGAGTTTTAAGAGGGAGAGGACATATGTATACCTATGGCTGATTCATGTTGATGTATGGGAGAAGCCAACATAATATTGTAAAGCAATTATTCTTCAGTTAAAAATAAATTAAATAATTTTAATGATGATGAAACAAGAAACAAACAAAAATAGCAACACTGGGCATTAGAGCTTTAACTTATGAATTTGTGGGACACGCAAATGTTAGTACCTAACATTTAACCCTCTGGCTCCCCAGTATCCATGTTCTTCTCGTATTTAAAAAAAGTTCATCTAATCCCAGTAGCTGCCAAGCATTAACCCATTGGCATCAACTTCAAGTGAAGTCTCATCTAAACATCATCTCAGTCATGTCCAGGTGAGATCTGAGGTATAATTCATTCCAAGGTAAAACTTCTGTCCAGTTGTGAACCTGTGAAACTAAAGAAGTTATGTATTCCCAAATTCAATGGTGCAATAGGCATAAAATAGACTTTATTTTTCCCAAAAGGAGAAATCCAGTCTCATGAAGATTTCCCCCTATGTTTCCTTCTAAGAGTTTTACATATTCACCTCTTACATTGGGTTTTTGATCCATTTTGAAATCATTTTTGTATATGGTGTAATAAAAGGGTCCAACCTCATTTTTTTGCAGATGGATATCCAGTTTTCCCAACACCGTTTGCTGAAAAGACTGTCCTTTCCCGAGTTTACAGTCTTGCAATCAAGTTGTATAAATTTATTTCTCAGATGTTTATTCTATTCCATTGGCCTATATGTCTGTCTTTATGCCAATACCACACTCTTTGAATATAGTAGCTTTGATAGGAGTTACATTGCAATGAATGAATTCTCCTGTAGAGCTTTCAGTGGGAGCATGGCCCTGCCCAGATGTTGGTTTCTGATTCCGTCTCCAGAAGTATGAGGATAAGTTTCTATTGTGTGTGTATTTTTTTAACAGCAGCCACAGGAAGCCAATACCAATGGTGAGTGGCAGGCTTTCTGGCAAATGAATATTTATCCCTAGTTTCACCTTACGACCTTTCCCCTGAGACTAGCAGTTAAACTCTCCTATGTTACTGGATAAATCCAAAATGGCTAGGACAGACTCTTACAATCAAGATTTTAAATGTGCAAGAGGAATGTGATTTTTATTAATTTTATTGTTTATATTTTCCCCATATAGTAATGAGAGTGAAAAGCATTACATGGTGTTCAGTTCATCTTATTAAGTCAAAAAGACCCTTGAACTTATAGTTATAGTCTTGCTTTACAGAATATTTAATATTTTTTACATAGTATATATCAATTTTTCCCTTTATGGTTTCATCTTTTCTAATTTTTCTAGACCTTCTCTTCTATGATCGTTCCTCTGGATTCAGATAAACATATATCTATATTTTTTCTTTGAGCTATTTTATTGGTTTGTCCTTAATATACTTGAAATAAAAATATATGCTTCCAGCATTCATCAGAATTACCTGGGAGCCTGTTAACAATGCACCATTACCAAAGTGTGGTTCTTGGATGTGGACCTAGGATTCTATATTTTAAACAAGCTCCATATATGATTTTGAAGCATTTGATGGGCTAGAAAACATCAAGGAGCACGACATAAACTATCTTAAAAGATATCATGTGTTGATTTGGGGTGTAATTCTTCCTCTCTGATGTGTCTTTCACAAGAAAAATATTCTAAATAAATGAAATTACTTCCTTAGGCTCACACAGTCAATCAAGGGTAGTACAAAGAAAATAAACCAAAGATATTTTAGTGACAAATTATACCCAATTGTTCTCAACTCTACATGTACATCAGAATCATTGTGGGAGCTTTTACAATGTAATAATCCCTTGACCTCGAATTCTAGTGGGTTTGATTCAATAGGTTGGGATTGGGTCCTGAGCTCCACTTTAAAATCTCAGGTAATTCAAGGCTTCAGCCAAGGTTAAAACCTATGCACTGAAGAAAACAGTATAAAAATAACAGTTTTTAAAAAAGGGGATGGCCTAGAAGTAAAATGAAATCCAATGTGTGTGTGTGTGTAATGAGGAGGTGAGTGTCTAAAGTTGAACTAAAGTTGGGGCCTCCACTTTAAGTCCAAAGATGTCTGATGAACTTATAGGATGCAGTGGGTGTGGAGTAAAACCTAGTTTCCTGAATTTTTAACCAGTTCACAGGTGATTCTGATGCTGCTTATTTGTATAACACCTGTTGATAAACAGTGACATATATAACATTACAATGTACATGCATTGAAACTGATGTATAATGCTCTCTTTGTTGTGTTCCTTTATCAATTACAAGCTACAGTCTGCAGAGAAAAGAAATAACTTGCTTACAAATGATCAGAGGCAAATTTGGGCCCAACCAGCAGGACTTAAAAAAATTTTATTGGGCTAGAGTTGATTTACATTTTTTAAAATTTTAGAACTTTCAACTCAGCTCTCATTAACTGTGGTGCCCTACAACTTAACAGACCTTGTGCCAGGCACTCTGGGCGCCAGAACATATGAGACAGTATATTTACTGCAAGAAAGGGCAGTCTAGTTAGGGAGCAGTGGAACATGTCCTAAAAAAAAGGATCTATCTACCAGATTCCCAGTCTTGGCATGTTTCCCACTGATAGGTGATTACAGGTTTACTGAGCACAGCAAAAATCAAAGTAAAGAAGAGAGAAACTGCTCCAGATCCATGTTGGTTGGTGTGAGTAGAGACTACCAGAGACTCCCACAGTGAAGGTGGTGTGGACCAGAACAGTCTTTGGGACATAAGGCACCCCTGCAATGCCAGTGTATGCAGAATGAAACCTGTTTAAGTGTCTACACAGAAAATGACAACCAAGAAGACTGAGCAATATTCATGGGAGGACAGAAGGCATAGTCCAATTCTGAGACACTATCATGAATGTCATTCACATTTATCTTGGGGAAGGCAGAGGTGAGGGAGAAAGTCTGAGAAAACCACAAGGGGATCTTTGGATCCCTAAACAGCACTGGGGAAGTATCCACCTAGGTGAAACATAACTCTAAAGCAAGAAGGGCTTCCCAGGTGGTAAAAGTGGCAAACAACTGCCTGCGAATGCAGGAGACGTAAGAGACATGGGTTCCATCTCTGGGTCAGAAGATCCCCTGGAGGAAGGCATGGCAACCCACTCCAAAATTCTTGCCTGGAGAATCCCATGGACAGAGGAGCTTGGCGGGCTACAGTTCATAGAGTCACAAAGAGTCAGACACGACTGAAGTGACTTAGCATACAGCACGTACACTAACTGGACTGTGCTTAGTCGCTCAGTCCTATCAGACTCTGTGCGACCCCATGGACTTTAGCCTTCCAGGTTCCTCTGTCCATGGGGATTCCTGAGGAAAGAATACTGGACTGAGTTGGCATGCCCTCCTCCTGGGGATCTTCCCAACCCAGGGAATGAACCCAGGTCTCCTGCATTGCAGGCTGATTCTTTACCAAATGAGAGATACCAAGGGAACGTGTCATGCAAAGATGGGCACAGTTAAGGACAGAAATGTTATGGACCTAACGGAAGCAGAAGATATTAAGAAGAGGTGGGGGGGGCGGTCCTAAGATGGCAGAGGAATAGGCCGGGGAGACCACTTTCTCCCCCACAAATTCATTGAAAGATCATTTGAGCGCTGAGCAAATTCCACAAAACAACTTCTGAACGCTGACAGAGGACACCAGGCACCCAGAAAGGCAGCCCATTCTCTTCAAAAGGAGGTAGGACAAAATATAAAAGAGAAAAAGAGAGACAAAAGAGTTAGGGACGGAGTCCCATCCTGGGAAGGGAGTCGTAAAAGAGGAGAAGTTTCCAAACACCAGGAAACTCTCTCACCGGTGGGTCTGTGGGGAGTTTTGGAATCTCAGAGGGCAACATAACTGGGAGGAAAAATAAATAAATAAATAAACCCCACAGATTACGTGCCTAATGGCAACTCCCAGCAGAGAAGTAGCCCAGACGCTCACATCCGCCACCAGCAAGCAGAGGCTGAACAGGGAGGTGTGGGCTGCAGTGCTTCGGGTAGGGACCGGGCTTGAATGCCCTGAGGACAATCTGAGGGAGCTAATGTGATATAGCAACCCAAACAGTGGGAAAGCCAGAGAGAGAGATAAAAAAGAGAAAGAGAGAGAACTTTCCCATGAAAAGCTCTAACTTAGGCACTGCCAGGCTGGCTCACAGAACAAAGGACTGATCCCCTGCCATTCGCAGAGAGGCAAGCGGGCGACAGCCAGAGCCGGAAAGGGGCAATCTCGGCCCCAGAGATCGCATCCTCTACCTAACTGCAAACAGGCTCCCAGTTGCTAACCAAGTCTTCCTGGGATCCTCGATGGTTGACATCCGCTGGGAGGGTCGCAGCCAGAGATCAGCTCTCCAGAGGAGACACATGGCACATCTGAGACAGAGCTCCCAGTGCATCAAGATTGCTGGGAGAAATATCAATAACCTCAGATATGTAGATGACACCACACTTATGGCAGAAAGCAAAAGTAACTAAAGAGCCTCTTGATGAAAGTGAAAGAGGAGAGTGAAAAAGTTGGCTTAACACTCAACATTCAAAAAACTAAGATCATGGCATCCAGTCCAATCACTTCATGGCAAATAGATGGGGAAACAAAGGAAACAGTGACAGACTTTAGTTTCTTGGGCTCCAGAGTCACTGCAGATGGTGACTGCAGCCATAAAATTAAAATATGCTTGCTCTTTGGGAGAAAAGCTTTGACCAACCTAGTGAAAGTCACTCAGTCATGTCCAACTCTGTGACCCAACGGACTATAAAGTCCATGGAATTCTCCAGGCCAGAATACTGGAATGGGTAGCCTTTCCCTTCTCCAGGGGATCTTCCCAACCCAGGGATTGAACCCAGGTCTCCCACATTGCAGGCAGATTCTTTACCAGCTGAGCCACAAAGGCAGCCCTAGACAGTGTATTATGAACCAGAGACATTACTTTTCTGACAAAGGTATGTCTAGTCAAAGCTATGAGTTTTCCAGTAGTCATGTATGGATGTGAGAGTTGGACTATAAAGAAGGCTAAGCACCAAAGAATTGATGCTTTTGAACTGTGGTGTTGGAGAAGACTCTTGAGAGTCCCTTGGACTGCAAGGAGATCCAACCAGTCCATTCTGAAGGAGATCAGTCCTGGGTGTTCATTGGAAGGACAATGCTGAAGCTCCAATACTTTGGCCACCTGATGTGAAGAACTGACTCATTGGAAAAAGACCCTGATGCTGGGAAAGATTGAAGGCAGGAGAAGCGAATGACAGAGGATGAGATGTTTGGATGGTGTCACCTACTTGATGAACATGAGTTCAAGCAAGCTCCGGGAGTTGGTGATGGACAGGGAAGCCTGGCGTGCTGCAGTCCATGGGGTCACAAAGAGTCAGACACGACTGAGTGACTAAAGTGAACTGAAAGCACACTAAGCAGGAAGGGGCATTCTCCTCATTTCTGAGTGGACAAACTGGGGATTCAGACCACCAAGGGGTCTAAAATGATCAGGCAGTCTGTGTCACCTTTAAGACTCCTCCAGAGCATCAGTCGTGGTGGGGACTGGTGGAGGGAGGAAAACCTAGCAGAAGGGGAAGGAGTGCCAAGCAGTCATGGCATAATGCACAACTATATCCCTCCCAGATATAGAAGGGTGCCTCCTACTGGCAGTCAGTCGACTGGCTTGTGTCCTTCCCTAAATATGAAGGACACCTAGAGGGTTGGGCCTTGCATGTGTCCTTTGAGCCAGACACAGATTTCAGTCACTGCCTCATTTGATTACCACAATAGCTCTGTAAAGCATGTTCTATCTTCATTTTATAAACAAATAGGCTGATATTTGTTTATATTTTGACTTACTGGAAAAGTCCCTGATGCTGGGAATGATTGATGGCAGAAGGAAAAGAGGGCATCAGAGGATGAGATGGCTGGATGGCATCACCCGATACAATGGACATGAACTTAGGCAAACTTTGGGAGATAAAGGACAGGGAGGCTTGGTGTGCTGCAGTCCACGGGGTTGCAAAGAGTCAGACAGGACTGGGCAACTGAACAAGGCTGATATTAAAGAAACATATCTGTAATGATTAATAGGTTTGTGCTTCTAAATAAGAGATCCAGAGATAATATAAGATTTATGTCTTTAAATTGTGTCTCAAATATTTATTGTTTCCATTACCTTTATAATCTGATTGGTAAGTTCTTTGATTCTTTTTTTTTTTGGCACATGTATAATTATTTTGGGAAAATAAGAAAAAAACAGCTAATCAAGAAAATAAAAAGACACATTCAGATCTATCTATCTATAAATATGTATATAAAATGCATGCTTTAAAATGAGATAGTATATCTACTGACTGCTTTTTGAAGTGCTTTATTAGCTTTACAATATGTAATAGACATCTTTTCATGCAAGTTCATTAAATCTCCCCTGCTTTTCTGCAAGTTGACAGAAATTCTTACTAAGTCAAAAGTGAAAATGAAATCACTAATCTGAAAAATGACAGAACACAAAAGGTTCAGAGCAAAGGGTACATCAAGAAAATGCAAGTTTGCGAAGCAGGGGGTTTATGATTATTAACCTCAGCATTCAAGGCATAAGGCAAAATTCATCATGATGGTCATGGTGAGGAGGATCGCCAATAAGAATGCGTAGACTGTACCTCAGCTGAAGCTCTCTAATTTTCCTCCTTAGCTCTCTCATCTCCTCCATGAACCTCTCCATATCATCAGCATCCCCATCTATAATGTCAATGTTATTGACAAGCCCATTAGGCATATCCTCTCTAAAATCCTGGGCAGGTGGGTCCCAATCCTCTCTAACATTTTCTCTAGGCTTGGCGCCTTCACCACCTCCCATAGGACAAGCTTCTTCATTCTGCACCAGAGCCTGCTCCTCTTCTCTCCTTTCCTTGGGGTCCTTTTCCATCTTGAGATATTTTTTCCCCGCTTCTTCTTCCTAGGAGATGAAAGGATGGAATACTTTGTAATAACAAGATTCAGAGCTCTGTGAGCAAATGTTTCACCACCTGAGAGACTTCAGTGTGCCCTCTAAGGGGGCGCCCCAGATCCAAAGAAAAGAAAGTGAAGTCGCTCAGTTGTGTCAGACTCTTTGATACCCCACGGATTGTAGCCTACAAGGCTCCTCCATCCATGGTGTTTTCCAGGCAAGAGTACTGGAGTGGGCTGCCGTTTCATTCTCCAGCCCCAGATCCAGCCCTGCCCTAAAGCCCATCATTTATCCTGAGAATCCTTCCCCTCTCCACTCCTGGCTTCCAGTGGATGGTGGGCAGGACCGTGGTGGAAAGACCATGCCTTAGCCTCCAGAGCTCCTTACAAGTTGTCCAGGGGGCACCCAGAGCTTGTCCTTCTACTCCCTTCTTCCGTCACCAGCCACAGACCCAGTCTCGGCCGGGTTTCTCCTGTACTTAGTCGGGCAAGAAGGGCTGGAATTCCCCCCATTCTGCCCTGTGCACCCCTACAATAGAGAGTCCCAGGCACCTCCCATACCTGCAGGGATCAGAAGCAGTCTTCCTCTCTCAGCCTTGAAATCTGCTGCACCAACGGACCTAAAGACCTATAGAGAGGAATGCAACAATAGCCAGCACTGATCACTCTGACTAAAGGACCAGCGTCGGGGGTGGGGCGCCAGCTGTCTAGTGGGTTTAGGACTCCGCTAGAAACGTGTTGCTGCCTTCCCTTTCTCCTCTATCCCTTCTCACGGCTTTTATTCACGCCCTGTGAGCCTGTCTTCCAGAAACAGACATTCTAATCAAAGCTGATTATTTCCAAACCTCTTCTTTAGGCCCCTCATCTCCACTGTCTGGTCCTTCCCCGTCATCTAATTACCATTTCTTGAAAGCAAAGGGACAACTTGTGAGGCGGGGGTAGTCCGAAGAGCTTGCTGGGTGGCTACGTGGTTCATTTATAAATAATTTCAATGTAGGTATCTGCCAGGACCTTTCGGGGACTTTCTGGAGCTCCCCCTTCTTCCACTGCCCACCATTTTATGCATCAAGATGGACGAAGGGCAAAAAGGTAACATGGGCATAGCAAACCTGTCCCCGCTGCGGCGTCAGTGCTTTGTCAGGCTTACCCTAGCGTCCGCGGGCAGTGCCCACACTCACACCGACCTGAAGCGACCAGAAACTGTTTCCTGCTCTCGGCCTCTGTTCAGAAGTCCGTGGCACACGCAGTCGATTGCCTCTTCCATAGGAGGGACGTGCTTCCCGCACCTAATCCCTGTCTCTATTCTCTGCAGCAACTTCCCGGCCCCCTCCCCTACTCCTCCTTCGAGTTCCCACAGCCACCATTTCCGGCTCCAAAATGGAAGGAAGGGGAAGAAATGCCAGGAACGGAGGCTTAGACCCGCTGCAGAGTCTGCCACCCCCAACCCAGGCTCGCCGGTTGCGCGCCGCTCCCGGCGGGCTGCAGTAATCAGGTCGTTTCCTCGCAGTCTCCTAGGAGATACTACCTCGTACCCATTCTTCAACCTTTGGCGCCTCTTGAATTCCTCCCACCAAGTCCTTGCACCAAACAAACGTGAGGTCATCGGAGAAGCAGTAGAGAGAATCCAGTCCTGGCCTCGCTCTGGTCTTTACCCTCAGGCCCCCGCTCCCTTCCCCAGTCAGCGCCCTCCAACCTGCCGAGGATCGCGGTCAGCTTCCACGGCTTCCTCCTTTCTGGGTACAGTTCGCCCACCTTAAGGCAACAGCCAGCCGGCGCACAGCCGCAAAGGACTACGGACTGCAACTGGAAAGAGAGACCAGTTTAAGCGCGGGCTCTAGGTCTGCGTCACTGTGAGCTCACATCCCCGTTTAAGGCTCCTACCTGCGGAGCTAGAGAGAGCTGGGGGCGGGAGCGGGGGCGCGGCCACCTTTCGCCTCATTGCTACTTTCTCCCCAACTATACCACTGGGTACTGCACATCCATTATTTACTTATTTGTTTGTTTAATCTATCTATTCATTTTCCTATTTATCATCTTTGACACCAAACAGGTCAAAATATTTTGTCGTTTGTATTTGCCTTTTTCCTGATTTCTGCTGGAGCTTTTAAAGAATTGCGTCTTCCTCTTCTGTACTATTAAATGTTCACTTCTCTCCCTTCCACTCTGAAGCAAGTAAAACCTAGAATTTCCCCCATCAGTCTTGTTGGTTTTGTCCCAGGCTGGAACCGGGACAGGGTGTGTTGGGGGTGGGGTGGGGTGCGAGTCTAGAAAGTCTGGAAAATAGGTAGGAGGTAACATTAAAAAAAAAAAAAAAGCTTTCACCCTAATTATTTCCCTTTCTGTTTATTTTTTGAAGGGGTGGGTGATTGTTTTTGTTCTATTTCCCATCAGCATACATTCATGTTTTGGTTGTTGTAATTAGACAATACAGTTATTTTTATTTGAAAACTAAGATTAAACTTGCAAAACCTTGCCATTCTGTTTCTGCTGTTGAATCATCCTACAAATATAGTCTCTCTAGATAGCACCCTCAGTTCAGTTCAGTCACTCAGTCGTGTCCAACTCCTTGCGATCCCATGAATCGCAGCACGCCAGGCCTCCCTGTCTATCACCAACTCCTGGAGTTCCCTCAAACTCATTTATTAAATATTGCAATCATATAAAACTAGATTAAAAGAATATAGCATATATCCATGCTTTATAATATATATACCTTGAAAATATATATAATAAATACATTTATATATATAAACACATACATATTTTATGTACTTTAAATGTGAGTATATATACATACATATTTATGTATATATATATTTACATACACAAACAGCCTACTTTTCTTACACACCTACTCTTCCTAGAAATCAGCTTTTTCAGATTCAATTATGTTGATATATATAGATGTAGGTCCTTTATTTCTACAGCAGTATAGTATTCCATTGTATAATTGTATTGTAATTCATTTTTTGTTTTCCTATTGATGCTTATTTAGATTTCTAATATAGGTAAATTTGTGTGTGGCTACACTGTACTTAATTCATTTGAACAGCAAAAAATTTTTTTGTTGTTGTATTTATTTTTCTTAGTTTTTAGGGTGGTTGTTGTTTAGCCTGATCTGCCAGGATTTTCCAAATCTGCCCCATTTTGGATGACATCCTAGATGTGAAAATAACACCCAGATACACAGGTTAATCCTCTAGAAGTTGTAATTTAGTAAGTCTGGGATGGGACATGAGTGTGTATTTTAAGAAGTATCCCAGATAATGTATAAGATCAGATAAGTTTGGGAAACACTTTGATGGGTTTTTAAAAATCATCAGATTTTTTGCTGATTTATTTTCTTTAATTCTTAGTGTAACTCAGCTTCTATTTTAAATATCTTTATTATCCTTAATGATTGGGTTTTAAAAAGTAAAGTAATACAGACATGAATAATGTAGAAAGTGCATGAGTTTACTATATATTCTTTCAGAAGCTTTATTTTATATGTATTTATATAAAGGAATAATTTCTTAGTTCAAACAAGGATAAAATGATACTTAAATTTTTTCTTTAATATTTAGGATGTTACATAGCTTCTATATAGAGAATCAGTTCAGTTCAGTTCAGTTGCTCAGTCGTGTCCGACTCTTTGTGACTCCATGGACCACAGCACGCTAGGCCTCCCTGTCCATCATCAACTCCTGGAGTTTACCCAGACTCATGTCCGGTGAGTCGGTGATGCCATTCAACCACCTCATCCTCTGTCGTCCCCTTCTCCTCCTGCCTTCAATTTTTCCCAGCATCAGGGTCTTTTCAAATGAGTCAGCTCTTCGAATCAGGTGGCCAAAGTATTGGAGTTTCAGCTTCAACATCAGTCCTTCCAATGAACGCTCAGGACTAATCTCTTTTAGGATGGACTGGTTGGATCTCCTTGCAGTCCAAGGGACTCTCAAGAGTTTTCTCTAACACCACAGTTCAAGAGCATCAGTGCTTTGGTGCTCAGCTTTCTTTATAGTTCAATTCTCACATCCATGTAACAATTAAGAACAGAATTTTAGGTTGAAGGGAAAAGTTTCCAACTGGGTACATTTCCCTAAAATTTCTATACAAGCAAACAATCCATTTTGGTAACCCTGAAATTGGTTATTATACACACAAATGCCCCCCCCACACACATCCCTCATTGATTGGTAATTTCCATTTCTTCTATTTTTATTGCAGTCTCTGTTCTTTTTAAATTGTTTAATTTTAATGATTGAGTTGTTTTTCAAAAATAAAACCGTTTCCTTTGGTGTATATCATTAGAAATCATTTTCTATGCATGTACTTATACAAAAGAGAATATCAAACCAGGGAAATTATATAATGTGAGCTTCTCCCTTAAGAAAGGAACAGAACTATGCTTAATAGCAAGATGAAATTTTGAAGAAAAAGAAAATTTTAAGGTCACTACATTTTCCCCTATTAATCAGTACAAGAAACTATTGTTCACAATGTTAGGTTGGTTTCTGTCATACAGCAAAGTGATTCAGTTATATGTATATACATATATCTATTCTTTTTCAAGTACTTTTCCCATTTAGGTTATTACAGAGTATTGAGCAGAATTCCCTGTGCTATACAGTAGGTCCTTGTTGGCTGTCTATTTTATTTTATTTATTTTATTGCTTTTTAAATATAAATTTATTTATTTTAATTGGAGCAAAAAATAATTTTAAAAAATAAATTAAAAAAATTTTTAATGTAAAAAAAAGAAACTATTGTTCACCACTCAAGTAAGTTTTTTTTAAAGTTATTACAATTCTTTTTCTAATGATAAAAGTTGTAAAAATTTCCAGTCAAAAAAGATGTTTTGTTCTTCTGTTACTTCAAATACTTTTAAAAAATTGAAACATTGTAATACAGCATGTGTCATACAGCAAAGGCTAGTGGGAAAATTATCATTTAAACATTCTATCAGCTAATGTAAAACATTCTTTTGTTAAACTTAGTAAGATTTTTGAAAGAAAGCTTTGTACCCAAATGCTTTTATTAAAACTCAGTTTTTCTTAATAAGAATGTTTTAAGGTAAATCTCCTTTCTGTACTAAAAATAAAGCAGATTCTAATGGCTTTTCCAATTCTAAACCTATTACAAATTTTTTTTAAAATTAAAATAACACAGTGTGTATGCACACATTTTAGTTGAACCATATATAGTTTTATGGGCTTCCCTGGTAGTTCAGTTGATAAAGAATCCGCCTACAATGCTGGAGACCTGGGTTTGATCCCTCTGGAAGAGGGCATGGCAACCCACTCCAGTATGCCTGCCTGGAGAATTCCATGGACAAGGGAGCCTGGTGGGCTACAGTCCATGGGGTTGCAAAGAGTCAGAAATGACTGCAAAACTAAGCACAGCATAGCACATATAGTTTTGAGACTTTTAAAAAATTTAACAGTATATTTGGACATCTTTCCACATCAGGAAATACAGCAAGATCTGTATTAGTCTTCTGTTGCTGGGTAACAAATCACCACAAACTTAGAGGCATATGCAACAAAATTTATCTCACAGTTTCTATAGGTCGGAAATCAGTCACAATATGGCTGTGTTCCCTGCTCAGAGACTCGTAAGACTGAAGTTGGCTTGCTGTGTCCTCATTTGGTGACAAACCTAGGGAAAAATCTGCTTTGCAAAACATTCTTATCATTCAATTCCTGGGGGATATAGGACTGAAGTCTCGGTTTTCTTACTAGCTGTCAGCCAGGCACTGTTCTCAGCAACTGCAGATTACTCTCGTATCTTACTATGTGGTTTCTTCAATCCCAGCAAGAAAGAACTGCCATTAATTCAGATCCTTCTCACACTTAGAAGCCAAGAAATTCTTTTTTGTTCATCAATTACCCATTGATTTCTTTTATGTTTAAATGATTTATATTTCTTTTTCATAGAGGTTACTGTGAAGATTACAATTAGTAACTTCAATTTTTAACAGTCTAGTTTGAATTAATAACAACTTAGTTTCATAGTTTACATAAATTTTGCTTCTATGCAATTCTATCCTTTCTCTTTATGTTGTTATTGTCACAGATTACATCTATATACATTTTGTGCCCATTAATATAGATTTATAATCATTATTTTATGCATTTGTCTTTTAAATCATGGAGAGGAAAAAAAGAGGGTTACAAGTCAAAAACATAATAAAATTCTGACATGTTTTTACCCATATAGTTACCTTGACTGATATTTTTTATTCATATAGTTTTGTGTCAAAATTTCTAGAGTACATGGATAAGGGTTACAGTATTTTATTGGTTCAGTGATCTTTTTGTGTGGGTTCAGTGATCTTTTTGTGTGTGTTCATGGATGCTTGGTTGTGTCTGACTTTTTGCGACCCTATGGACTGCAGCCCACCAGGCTCCTCTGTCTCTGGAATTTTCCAGGCAAGAACACTGGAGTGGGTTGCGTTTCCTACTTCAGGGGATCTTCCTGACCTGTGTCTCTTGTGTCTCTTGCACTGGCAAGTAGATTCTTTACCACTGTGCCACTTGGGTCTAGTGGGTAGGTATTTAGGATGGAAGATTTCTGTTAGAAGTTTAATAAAGCTACTATACAATTCCTGTTTCTGTAAATCTTAAAAGTATGTGCTATATGGCTTCTCTGGTGGCTCAGATGGTAAAGAATCCATCTGCAATGCCTAAGACCTGGGTTCAATTGCTGGATTGGGAAGATCCCCTAGAGTGGCCTGGAGAATTCCATGGACTGTATAAACCATGGGGTCCCAAAGAGTCAGACACGACTAAATTACTTTCACTTCATATGCTCTTTGAGAAATAATTCAAATAATAAAAAGTGTGTGAATTAACACTATGGGAATTGGCTTACCCACTTCCACTGACTCCTTTAAGATAGTGGGCATCCCTTGCAAACATCTCATTAGCTAAATAACATCCCTGCTTCTGCCAATTTCCAAGTATTGCCTCTGGCTTAGCCACCTTATCTCCAAGTCTCCTCCCTCAGTTGACAGGATTTATTTACAACTCTTTGGAACTACACTGAAGTAATGTGAGTGCCATGACCTGCTATTTAGTCCTAGCCCAGTTGTCTCATAGTTGGAAAAATAATCCAGGATATACAACATAGAGCCTGTAACATTACTTATAGAACAAACGTCACCATTTTGAAAAGAAGTAGGAATTCTGGGGAGGACAAATATACAGAACAACTGACCTTTCAGGTGGCTGAGTGTCAGTCCTTCACAGTAAGGCTTTTGCTTTCTGGACAAGCTGTACCTCTCACATCAGTCACAGGCTAGAGAAAACATGAAGAAGGATTAGGATGATGATTACAAGTCCAGTGCTTCTCTTATAGCTTTTGTTTTCAGGATCCTGGATCATTTCATGAAAGCCTCTTCTTCAGTAAGGTTCAGTTCAGTCGCTCAGTCGTGTCCGACTCTTTGTGACCCCATGAATCGCAGCACACCAGGCCTCCCTGTCCATCACCAACTCCCGGAGTTCACTCAGATTCACCTTCATTGAGTCAGTGATGCCATCCAGCCATCTCATCCTCTGTCGTCCCCTTCTTCTCCTGCCCCCAATCCCTCCCAGCATCAAAGTCTTTTCCAATGAGTCAACTCTTCGCATGAAGTGGCCAAAGTTTTGGAGTTTCAGCTTTAGCATCATTCCTTCCAAAGAAATCCCAGGGCTGATCTCCTTTAGAATGGACTGGTTGGATCTCCTTGCAGTCCAAGGGACTCTCAAGAGTCTTCTCCAACACCACAGTTCAAAAGTATCAATTCTTTGGTGCTCTGCCTTCTTCACAGTCCAACTCTCACATCCATACATGACCACAGGAAAAACCATAGCTTTGACTAGACGGACCTTAGTCAGCAAAGTAATGTCTCTGCTTTTGAATATGCTATCTAGGTTGGTCATAACTTTTCTTCCAAGGAGTAAGCATCTTTTAATTTCATGGCTGCAGTCACCATCTGCAGTGATTTTGGAGCCCCCAAAAATAAAATCTGACACTGTTTCCACTGTTTCCCCATCTATTTCCCATGAAATGATGGGACTGGATGCCATGATCTTCGTTTTCTGAATGTTGAGCTTTAAGCCAACTATTTCATTCTCCGCTTTCACTTTCATCAAGAGGCTTTTTAGTTCCTCTTCACTTTCTGCCATAAGGGTAGTGTCATCTGCATATCAGAGGTTATTGATATTTCTCCCAGCAATCTTGATTCCAGCTTGTGTTTCTTCCAGTCCAGCGTGCCTGATGAACTATGGAATGAGGTTTGTGACATTGTACAAGAGACAGGGATCAAGACCATCCTCATGGAAAAGAAATGCAAAAAAGCAAAATGCCTTACAAATAGCTGTGAAAAGAAGAGAAGCAAAAAGCAAAGGAGAAAAGGAAAGATATAAGCATCTGAATGCAGAGTTCCAAAGAATAGCAAGAAGAGATAAGAAAGCCTTCTTCAGCGATCAATGCAATGAAATAGAGGAAAAGAACAGAATGGGAAAGACTAGAGATCTCTTCAAGAAAATTAGAGATACCAAGGGAACATTTCATGCAAAGATGGACGCGATAAAGGACAGAAATGGTATGGACCTAACAGAAGCAGAAGATATTAAGAAGAGGTGGCAAGAATACACAGAAGAACTGTACAAAAAAGATCTTCATGACCCGGATAATCACAATGGTGTGATCACTCATCTAGAGCCAGACATCCTGGAATGTGAAGTCAAGTGGGCCTTGGAAAGCATCCCTACAAACAAAGCTAGTGGAGGTGATGGAATTCAAGTTGAGCTATTTCAAGTCCCGAAAGCCTCTTCTTAGACCTTGGTTATAGTTTGTAGGAAGTGAAGGTAGGGAGTTGGGGGACTATCAGTGCCAGGAGCCCTGAGTTTCATCCCCAACGCATTTAACTTCCACTTTCTTCAACCAACTCAATTCCCAGATCTCACTGTGATCAGAGCAAGAAACTTTTGACTCGTATGTAGTCCAGTGGTTGTTATGAAGCCATCTGGAGTGGATGTGAATGAAGAACAGACAGCATCTGTTAGGACCAAATTGGAGGCACACTGACAGCACAGTGCAGTTTCCTAATCCACGTGATAAAAATATCCTTTCAAATTTGCTGTGACATATTCCTTGGGATGGGCACTGTGGCCACAGTGTGTATTGGGGAAAAATGTGTGTAAATCTAAATGTCAATCATCGGGCAGGATTCATGGAATTCAGAACATTACTGTACACATGTTCAAAGCACAAAAGTAGCTTAATTTTTACCGAGGGAGAAAGATGTTATGGGTATGAGTGATAAAATAGGGAATAAATATAGTAGTATGAGAGTTTGCCAGGTGGTGCTAGTGGTAAAGAACTCACCTGCCAATGCAGGAGACATTAGAGAGGTGGGTTCGATTCCTGGGTTGGGAAGATTCCCTAGAGGAGGGCACAGCAACCCACTCCAGTATTCTTGCCTGGAAAATCCCCATGGACAGAGGAGCCTAGTGCTCTACAGTCCATAGGGTTGCAAAGAGTCAGATATGACTGAAGTGACTTAGCACACACACAGCATAATAATATGAATACTGGAATATCATTTTAGTTTAAAATTTGTTTGCATATATTATAATTTTTTTAAAAAGTGAGTTCTCATTATTTACTCCCCTGTTCCTCTCAACTCACTCCTATTCCTGTATATTCTCATCACTCTCTTCTAATACCAAACAAATTTTACTTTAGACTGATTGGAGACAGCCTGCATCACTTCTAGCTGCTTATGGGAGACGATGGGCATGGAACTGGAGGAGGGTGTGGGTGCTGACTGGGAGAAATTGCTGTGTGCCTCCTTGGGCCTGGTATTCCTTGCAATTAGTTCATCACTACAGATATTTGAAGGCTTTCCAGGTGGTTCAGTGGTAAAGAATCCACCTGCCAATGCAGGAGACACATGTTTGATCCTTGAGTTAGGAGATCCCCTGGAGAAGGAAATGGCAACCCACTCCAGTATTCTTGCCTGGAGAATCCCATGGACAGAAGAGCTTGGTAGGCTACAGTCCATGGGGTTGCAAAGAGTCAGACACGACTTAGTGACCAAACAACAACAACAACAGATATTTGACTTCACACAACTGAGTAAATCATTTCTGTAAGGGTGTGTCTTCACATCTGATGCTGAAACTTGAAGACCAAAGTGCAAGCAGTTAGAAGGAGAAGCTAGGTATAACCTGGGGGAGAACAAGAACATGCCATAATGCATCAACACAAGCTGGAGCCCTTGAGAGCAGACTGAGTTTGTTCTCAGGGTCTCATTTAGTGGCATGAGTGTCATGCAGAATCTGGGGCCCCTAACATATATCTAAATATACATGCCACACTCAGGACTCAGAAAAGCTAAGAAAAGGAGAAATTTGGGGCAGTGTCAGGCTTAGCCAATATCCCACACCATTGAGATGAGTCAGCCAATTAGCAATGTCTTCGAACTACAAAGAGGCAATGTCTTCACTTCCACCCTCAAACTCTCCCATAATAATCTCTCTTGTGACTAACTCTAGCCACAGACACACAGGTAAATGAATCCTCAAAAATGCAGTCCATTTTACCTAGGTTGACACATTTAAAACAGCCATAATTTGATTCCATTCATAAGGCATTCTGGTAAAGATAAAACTATAGGGATAGGAAACTGAAGTTGTGACTACAAAGTGGCATGATGAAATGTTTTAACCTGATAGAACAGTTTTATAGCCATCAAATCCACTGAAATGAGGGTGACCAAGTCAATGGCAGGATTTCCCATCTCATCTGTGGCCTACACAAGTCAGCAACTTCAGAATAAGTTGAAGATGCCCTTCTCACTAATATGTTTCTCAATGCTATGGGGAAAGGAGTGACCTCTGAGACCCAAACAGTAGCTGCTTGGTCCACTAAAATATTGCCTTCAAAAGCATTTCAATTCAAGTGACCACAGGTGACAGCTCTTGCAACTGCTTCACCATTGCATGCCACGGATGCCAATATTTCAGCTTCTAATATCAACTGGATCATTACCGTCTTCATATCTACCTAGGCAGATAACCTATCCCAGACCCCCAGTTCCTTCAGGGCCCCTTGCTTGCAAACAATTTTGGTGTCAAGCACTCTATAAATCTCCCAGTTGCCTATACCAGCTATTTGTTCTAGCTATTTTTATAAAAATTAGGCATGGTCAATAAACTATATTAATTACATAGCTCACAAAAACACTGTGAGGGCCAGAAAAGTGGGCTTGGATGCTACACAGGCAGGAGAAACCTACTTGTTATGTAGTAGTTCTCAACATTATGGTACCAGGGGCTGGTTTCGTGGAATACAATTTTCCGTAGACCGAGGTTGGGGGAATGCTTCAGGTGGAAATGCCAGCAATGGGCAGATGAAGCTTCACTTGCTTGCTAGCCCATATGCTGTGTGGCCGGTTGCCAACAGGTCCATGGCCAGGGGGTTGGGGACCCCTGTGCTTTGGAACTGTTAGAGCTGAAACACCACTGCTGCCTGTGTGCTAACTGACACGTATGCATTCCAGGAGCTCTGCTGTGACTGCTCCATAAAAACCAGAGATCCTCCCATCATACACAGGTGACCATGTCATGTCATGCATGACTCCTATGTCATTCAGTTACACCTCCAAGTCTCACGACAGTGCATATGTTTTATACAACCAAGATCCCAATTAGAACCTCAGCTGTAAGGAGTTCTGGTTAACACACACACACACACACACACACACACACACACACACACACACATCTACTGTCTTGTTTTTAGCTTTCCAGACTATTTAGTATAAGACAGGAAATTAGAGGGCTTCCCTGGTGGCTCAGTGGTAAAGAATCCACCTGCCAATGCAGGAGACACGGGTTTGATCTCTGGTCCGGGAGGATCCCACATGCCTCGTGGCACCTAAGCTCAACTATTGAGTCTGTGTTCTAGAGCCCAGGAACCACAACCACTGAGGCCCTGCACTGCAACTACTGAAGCCCACGAGCCCTAGAGCTCACGCTCTACTACAAGAGAAGCCACCACAATGACAAACCCATGCACCTCAACTATAGCATAGCTTCTGCTCACCACCACTAGAGAAACCCCGTGCAGCAACCGAGACCCAGCACAGCCAAAAATAAATAAATATTTTTTAAAAGAAAGCAAATTAGAGTGTTGGAATATCTTCCAAGTGAGCTAATTCAATAGTATACTTCAAATTCTTTACACAATGTTTTTGGCTATTGTAAGTGGTATGTTCACAATGAAAACTGTATTTCTTGCAATTGTCTTGTGCATATGTCTTACATGCAGCAAACTACTCATATATACTATTATCATAATTTTTCTGTAGATTTTCTTGAGTTTTATATGTGGACTGTCATATTAACAGTTTTATTTTCACTTTTATACACTTAATAATGTGCATATGTACATGTATACTTATTTTGTCTTACTGCACTGGCTAGGAAACTTAGTACTATGTTGAACAGCAATGGTTATAGGAGTCATCCTGTTTAAAGAGAATGTTTTTAATTGCACTGTTAAGTATGGTTTTTACTATAGTTTGTGTAATGTCCATTTATCATTTTAAAGACTAGGCTTTTATTCCTGGTTTGCTGAAGTTTATTATTGTTTTTAAATTAGTTACTAATAAAGAATGATAGCTTAATTTCATTATATACTATTTTTTTTCTGGAACTTGTTTTATAAAATCATCTTTTTCTCCCCTTATTTATTCTATGAATGTAGCAAATTACATTATAGATTCACTAATGTTAAATCATCTTTGCATGAAATGTTCCCTTGGTATCTCTAATTTTCTTGAAGAGTTCTCTAGTCTTTCCCATTCTGTTGTTTTCCTCTATTTCTTTGCATTGATGGCTGAAGAAGGCTTTCTTATCTCTTCTTGCTATTTGGAACTCTGCATTCAGATGCTCATATCTTTCTTTTTCTCCTTTGCTTTTCGCCTCTCTTCTTTTCACAGCTATTTGTAAGGCCTCCCCAGACAGCCATTTGCTTTTTTGCATTTCTTTTCCATGCGGATGGTCTTGATCCCTGTCTCCTGTACAATGTCATGAACCTCAGTCCATAGTTCATCAGGCACTCTATCTATCAGATCTAGGCCCTTAAATCTATTACTCACTTCCACTGTATAATCATAAGGGATTTGATTTAGGTCATACCTGAATGGTCTAGCGGTTTTCCCTACTTTCTTCAATTTCAGTCTGAATTTGGCAATAAGGAGTTCATGATCTGAGCCAGTCAGCTCCTGGTCTTGTTTTTGTTGACTGTATAGAGCTTCTCCATCTTTGGCTGCATAGAATATAATCAGTCTGATTTCGGTGTTGACCATCTGGTGATGTCCATGTGTAGAGTCTTCTCTTGTGTTATTGGAAGAGGATGTTTGCTATGACCAGTGCGTTTTCTTGGCAAAACTCTATTAGTCTTTGCCCTGCTTCATTCCGTATTCCAAGGCCAAATTTGCCTGTTACTCCAGGTGATTCTTGACTTCCTACTTTTGCCTTCCAGTCCCCTATAATGAAAAGGACATCTTTTTTGGGTGTTAGTTCTAAAAGATCTTGTAGGTCTTCATAGAACCGTTCAACTTCAGCTTCTTCAGCATTACTGGTTGGGGCATAGACTTGGATAACTGTGATATTGAATGGTTTGCCTTGGAGATGAACAGAGATCATTCTGTCATTTTTGAGATTGCATCCAAGTACTGCATTTTGAACTCTTTTGTTTACCATGATGGCTACTCCATTTCTTCTGAGGGATTTCTGCCCGCAGCAGTAGATATAGTGGTCCTCTGAGTTAAATTCACCCATTCCAGTCCATTTTAGTTCGTGGATTCCTAGAATGTCGACGTTCACCCTTGCCATCTCTTGTTTGACCACTTCCAATTTGCCTTGATTCATGGACCTGACATTCCAGGTTCCTATGCAATATTGCTCTTTACAGCATCGGATCTTGCTTCTCTCACCAGTCACATCCACAACTGGCTATTGTTTTTACTTTGGCTCCATCCCTTCAGTCTTTCTGGAGTTACTTCTCCACTGATCTCCAGTAGCATATTGGGCACCTAATGACCTGGGGAGTTCCTCTTTTGGTATCCTATCATTTTGCCTTTTCATACTGTTCATGGGGTTCTCAAGGCAAGAATACTGAAGTGGCTTGCCATTCCCTTCTCCAGTGGACCACGTTCTGTCAGAAATGGTATGGACCTAACAGAAGCAGAAGATATTAAGAAGAGGTGGCAAGAATACACAGAAGAACTGTACAAAAAAGATCTTCACAACCCAGATAATCACAATGGTGTGATCACTCATCTAGAGCCAGACATCTTGGAAAGTGAAGTCAGGTGGGCCTTAGAAAGCATCACTATGAACAAAGCTAGTGGAGGTGATGGAATTGCAGTTGAGCTATTTCAAATCCTGAAAGATGATGCTATGAAAGTGCTGCACTCAATATGCCAGCAAATCTGGAAAACTCAGCAGTGGCCACAGGACTGGAAAAGGTCAGTTTTCATTCCAATCCCAAAGAAAGGCAATGCCAAAGAATGCTCAAACTACCGCACAATTGCACTCATCTCACATGCTAGTAAAGTAATGCTCAAAATTCTCCAAGCCAGGCTTCAGCAATACGTGAACCGTGAACTCCCTGATGTTCAAGCTGGTTTTAGAAAAGGCAGAGGAACCAGAGATCAAATTGCCAACATCTGCTGGATCATGGAAAAAGCAAGAGAGTTCCAGAAACACATCTATTTCTGCTTTATTGACTATGCCAAAGCCTTTGACTGTGTGGATCACAATAAACTGTGGAAAATTCTGAAAGAGATGGGAATAACAGACCACCTAACCTGCCTCTTGAGAAATTTGTATGCAGGTCAGGAAGCAACAGTTAGAACTAGACATGGAACAACAGACTGGTTCCAAATAGGAAAAGGAGTATGTCAAGGCTGTATATTGTCACCCTGTTTATTTAACTTCTATGCAGAGTACATCATGAGAAACGATGGACTGGAAGAAACACAAGCTGGAATCAAGATTGCCAGGAGAAATATCAATAACCTCCGATATGCAGATGACACCACCCTTATGGCAGAAAGTGAAGAGGAACTAAAAAGCCTCTTGATGAAAGTGAAAGTGGAGAGTGAAAAAGTTGGCTTAAAGCTCAACATTCAGAAAATGAAGATCATGGCATCTGGTCCCATCACTTCATGGCAAATAGATGGGAAAACAGTGGAAACAGTGTCAGACTTTGTTATTTTGGGCTCCAAAATCACTGCAGATGGTGACTGCAGCCATGAAATTAAAAGATGCTTACTCCTTGGAAGAAAAGTTATGAGGAACCTAGATAGCATATTCAAAAGCAGAGACATTACTTTGCCGACTAAAGTCCTTCTAGTCAAAGCTATGGTTTTTCCTGTGGTCATGTATGGATGTGAGAGTTGGACTGTGAAGAAGGCTGAGCACCGAAGAACTGATGCTTTTGAACTGTGGTGTTGGAGAAGACTCTTGAGAGTCCCTTGGACTGTGAGAAGATCCAACCAATCCATTCTGAAGGAGATCAGCCCTGGGATTTCTTTGGAAGGAATGATGCTAAAGCTGAAACTCCAATACTTTGGCCACCTCCTGCAAAGAGTTGACTCATTGGAAAAGACTCTGATGCTGGGAGGGAATGGGGACAGGAGGAGAAAGGGACGACCGAGGATGAGATGGCTGGATGGCATCATGGACTCGATGGACATGAGTCTGAGTGAACTCCGGGAGATGGTGATGGACAGGGAGGCCTGCGATTCATGGGGTCGCAAAGAGTCGGACACGATTGAGCGACTGAACTGATCTGAACTGAACTGAATGTTAAATCAACATTGCACACTTTGTATTTGTTTTAGTCATTGCTGGATTTAGTTTCTTATTTTATTTATTTTGGTGCTTGATATCATTCCAAGAATAATACTAGCCAGAGGAGAAGGGGGGAATAATCCTTCCAGATAAAAGTATAGTAGAAGCCTCTTTAACTAATTTCCACTTATCTACCTTGCCAGAATCTGGGAGAATCTGCATTCCTTCTCTTAAATATAATTGATATGCCAGCTTGCCAAACACTGGTAACTTGTAGTCCATTTCCCAGGAGGTATTCTTCCAAAAGTACAATTTGAGACCCAGAGACAGAGGAGCCTAGTGGGCTGCCGTCTATGGGGTTGCACAGAGTCGGACACAACTGAAGGGACTTAGCAGCAGCAGAAGCAGCAGCAGTGGGCCATTAAACCAACATAGAGGGCACTGAGTGGGATTTTATTATAAAACAATAGAAAAGGAGGAAATTAGAAATCATAACAGGTGTACCAATAACTGTGCACATTTCAGGAAATACTGAAGCCAATCAAGCCAATAAGAGACTCAAAGCAACCGTATGATGAATGCCTGCCCTTCCACATGTTGCTCACTAATTTCTCAATTTATTTTTCAATTTAAATGTCATTCTGATTGGAGAATTTAAAAGGTAGAGTCTGATTTTTATTAATACAGTTCAGTTACTTGTGAAGTAAGGTGTGGGGAGATTTTTTTCCCCCACTTTTGGCAACATATCTGTTTTGAAATGCTGGGGTTTTTAAGAAATGAAGCCTATTGGATGGTATGTTTTTCATGCTTGAGACTCAGTAACATTTTAATTTAGCTAATACAAATGTCTCTTTACATAGGATGATTTTAATGATGAAGGAAAAATAAAGTGGCATATTCTTGGGCAAATTCTGGATCTAGATGAGCAAATTAAAAAATAAATAAATAAATACTGAGGCCATTTTCCCATACAGACAGCAAACTTCATCTTTGTTTGAATAGCATTCCTGGAAAACACATGCTTATACTAAAATTAGTTAAAACATGTTTTTTCAATTGTATAAAACCCAATGAAAATGAAGGCCGAAACACATGTTTAATAGTATTTCTACAAATGAATGTTCAAAGGCTTCAAAATTTAAAAGATGACTGAAAACACAGAGGCTAAGCTTGTCAGTAAGCTTTGTCTATGCTATCAAACAATGAAAAAGACATAAACATGTTGAGATTTCTTCCTAATTGCTAAATGACTGTTGTGAGAAAATTTTATCCTTGCCATATGTAGTTCCATATTGTGTAGCAAAGGAGAAAATGGCATAACGCTGTTGAAATAAATATGTGACCAGTCAATCTGAATATAGTGCATAAGATTTTTCATTAAAAACATGAATAAATTTAAATTATTACAACACATAACAATAGCTCATTGAATTAAGTTTGTTAGATAACACATTTATAGTCTGGTAAAATATTTTATAATCCAAGATGATAAAATGCAGAGGAACTAGAGATCAAATTGCCAACATCCATTGGTTCATAGAAAAAGCAAGAAAATTCCAGAAAAACAACTACTTCTGCTTCGTTGACTACGCTAAAACCTTTGACTGTGTTGATCACAACAAAGTATGGGAAATTCTTAAAGATGGGAATACCAGAAGACTTTACCTGCCTCCTGAGAAACCTGTAGGCTGGTCAAGAAGCAACAGTTAGAACTGGACATGGAACAATGGACTGGTTCCAAACTGGGAAAGGAGTACTTCAAGGCTGTATATTGTCACCTTGCTTATTTAACTTATATGCAGAGTACATCATGCGAAATGCCTGGCTGGATGAAGCACAAGCTGGAATCAAGATTGCTGGCAGAAATATAAATAGCCTCAGATATGCAAATGACACCACTCTTCTGGCAGAAATCAAAGAAGAACTAAAGAGCCTCTTGATGAGGGTGAAAGAGGAGAGTGAAAAAGTTGGCTTAAAACTCAACATTCAGAAAACTAAGATCATGGCATCCAGTCCAATCACTTCATGGCAAATAGATGGGGAAGCAATGGAAACAGTGACAGACTTTATTTCCTTGGGCTCCAAAATCACTGCAGATGGTGAATGCAGCCATGAAATTAAAAGACACTTTCTCCTTGGAAGAAAAGCTATGACAAACTTAGAATATTAAAAAGCAGAGACACTACATTACTGACAAAAGTCTGTCTAGTCGAAGCTATGGTTTTTCCAGTAGTCATGTATGCATGTGAGATTTGGACTATAAAGAAAGCTGAGCATTGAAGAATTGATGCTTTTGAACTGTGGTGTTGGAGAAGTCTCTTGGACTTGAGAGTCTCTTGGACTGCAATTATATCAAACCAGTCAATCCTAAAGGAAAACAATCCTGCATTGGAAGGACTGATGCTGAAGCTAAAACTCCAATATTTTGGCTACCTAATGTGAAGAACTGAATCATTTGAAAAGACCCTGTTGCTGGGAAAGATTGAAAGCAGGAGGAGAAGGGGATGACAGAGGATGAGATGGTTGGATGGCATCACTGACTCAATGGACATGAGTTTGAGTAAACTCCAGGAGATGGTGAAGGACAAGGAAGGACTGGCATGCTGCAGTTCATGGGGTTGCAAAGAGTCAGACATGACTGAGCGACTGAACACCAACATTGCTAGTATGACACCTTTCGGTCCAGTTCAGTTCAGTCACTGAGTCGTGTCTGACTCTTTGTGACTCCATGCACTGCAGCACGCCAGGCCTCCCTGTCCATCGCCAACTCCTGGAGTTTACTCAAACTCATGTCCATTGAGTGGCTAATTCAAATGTAATTTCACACATCCCTGAGGATGTTGGTCCTGCAGACTACTCTGAACTCTCAGAAGTTGCAGAGATGGCCATGATGGTCTAGTAAGCATAAGCACTTCTCCTATACTACAGAGGCCTTATCTCAGCAATGCAATAGATGTTACCTCCAGGAGCTGCCCTTACTTCCTCACAAGGCTTCCAGACCATTAATTAGTGTTAAGTCACAGAATGATCCATCTGTGCACAATCTGAGGAAGGAATGATAAGGAATAAAAAGATAATACCTTGAGGTTGCTTCATGTAAGAATTACCTAGCATGTACCAGCAGGAGCCAGGGGTATACTCCCGATATTGGAGTTTGCAAGTACATGAATAAGGTGATATGAATATAAAACTGGATAAGCAAGAATTAATTTTGTACTTTCTAGGGACATGGGATTTAACAATAGCAAAGATCCTAGGAGATGGCAAATTTGCTGTTCATGTGATTGTTAGAAGCCTGAAGAACACAATGGCCCATGCTTAATGAAGTGGAAATGTTTGAGGTACCCTGGTATACAATAGAAATACAAAGTCCCAGGGAGGTGGGCAAGATGGAATGGCTATTTTATGAGAGGCAAAAAGACACAGCTGATGATAGAGTACCAGAGGACACACCACTCATCTAAGCCATCAGGAATGTATGAGAAGAGGGGCACCAATATCAATATGAAGTTTATTGATGGCTGTCTACAGACCAGAGATGATGGTAGGAGAGGGAGTCACAGAGCTGGGCTCATTAATATCCATGGGGATGAAGACAGGTCTTAACTTCCTGAAGTCAGGAGGCCAGAATTACAGTAACCATCAGTCACATCAGTAGGGCAACCAAATGGCTTTACCCACAGGCACTTGTGGAGATGGTTAATGGAATATAGTGTCCCTAGAAAGAACATAACTGGACAGCCCAAAAGGGTGTTTGTCAATATCTATAAACTAGAAAGATAAGAATAAAAGAGGAGCAGGCTGAGGGAGGTATTCCCAATAAAAAGTTATGTTCCTTTGCTTAGTTTCTGGACCCAACCAAATTTTAAGAACCAGAACACATTTATTAAAGAGTCCTCTAGAAGGAAGAACCTTGCAACACCACAATAAGTATATACTATAATGATTCTGCTAATCCTTCCCCCAAAGGAACTATAACAATTCACTCAGGTGACTGTATACAAGGGAAATAAGAATACCCAGACATTTTAACAACTCTTGACCACAAGACCTGTGATTGACATTGATATCTGGAGCCCTAAAGCATCATCACGGCACAGCTGTTAGAGCAAGGGTGTACAGAGATCGAGTAATAAATAAATTCCTGTGTAAAGTCTAATTCACATCAAGTCACAGCTTCCATGGTCTTTCTGCCTACTGTCTGACTATAAAGTTGCAATATTTATTTTGTATTTGGAGTAACAGCCCTCCTTATTGAGTCATTGGACTGTGGTGTATGAGCTCTCATAATGGGAAAACTCAAGTGGAAACTTATGAAAATGTTCTTCCACTTGGGCGAGGATTTAAAGAATAAATAGTATAACATCCTTGCGATAAAGAAGGGAATTACTGCCACTGTTAAAGACCTAATGGCTACAAGGGCATGGTCTCTATCATATCTCCATTTACTTTGCCAGTCTTACTCTTAAGAAAAGGTTTTGAATTCTGGAGAAGAACAGTATATTACCACAAGTTCAACCACTTGATAGCCCCAATCAGAGCTGCTGTGCTGAATGTGGTATCACTACTACAGAGGATTTATAAGGCCTAAGGTATAAGGTCTATGCTGTGTAGCTATTGATTTGGTGAATGTGTTCTTTGTATGTACTTAGAAACAGAATCAGAAGCAGTTCACATTTTGTGAGTAACCATCAAAATGGTAAAAGAGTGTTCTACTGTTTTCCCCTTAAATAACCTTGATTTTGACAATCACTCACAAATGAGAGTGCCTTTGTTGAAGTCCAGGAGTAAAGCAGAGAAATTCCAATACAGTGTTGGAGCAAACACACACACACACTATAACTCCTGAGATTGAACCCACTGAAGATTGTAAGAGGAAGTGTTTCACTTTATCATATTACCTCTTCCCCAAAGCAGCACAGCTCAGTGTCAAGAGAGACATTCTGAGTGCATGATTTCACCTATGGAGGAAATTAAGAGTGTGTGAGTGTGCATGCAGCTTTCCCAGTTCTGTGGGTTGCTGACCCATGAAGAGACCCAACAACACAGAGACCCACTTCTTTCTCACCCTATCCATAAAACCGAGGTGTACTACATAAGTAGGCAGCAAGGAATGACTAGGAGAACCACAGTCAGGGCTCTCAAAGGGCATCACAGGGATGCAGAGCCTACTAACTACTTCATGCGCTCCATCAGGAAACCTACCCATGAGCTGCTATGACAAGTCCTCAGCTGAAGCTGCCCCCAGTTGGCCCATGGGCACCTCCAATGCTCCGTGTGCCTCATCCACACCTGCCTCCACCATCGAGATAGCTGGCTCCCTGTGCATGCCTGCAAGGGCAGCAAGAGTGAGCCTTTGTAGATGGTTAGTGTGCATGTGCAGAAACCTGATCAGACGACGAGAGAAAGCACGAGAACAAAAATTCAGCACCACCCTAAGGAAAGCAAGAAAATAGGAGTCTACAAAACTTAGGCTGGATTTGCAGGATGAAAAGAAACTGGAGCCTATTATACAAAGTGAAGTAAGTCAGAAAGAAAAACACCAGTACAGCATATTAACGCATATATATGGAATTTAGAAAGATGGTAAAGATGACCCTATATGCGAGACAGCAAAAGAGACATAGATGTAAAGAACAGACTTTTGAACTTTGTGGGAGAAAACACAAGTTGCTGCACCTTTTGGACTTTGTGCGATGGTGGGATGATTTGAGAGAATAGCACTGAAACATGTATATTATCACATGTGACATAGATGGCCAGTCCAGGTTTGATGCATGAGACAGGGCACTCAGGGCCGGTGCACTGGGATGACCCTGAGGGATGGGATGGGGAGGGAGGTGAGGGGGGTTCAGGATGGGGAACACATGTACACCAAATGGCTGATTCATGTTAATGTCTGGCAAAAACCACTACAATATTGTAAAGTAATTAGCCTCCAATTAAAATAAATAAATTTTTAAAAAAGGAAAGCATACAGTTTTAAGAAATTCCTCAAGAAAGAACAAGAAATGTGGAGCAGGCGTATTCATGAAAAAAAGTTCTGAGAAGACCTCAGAATCTCTAACAAAGATGATGGGAGGTATTTCTATTTGAAGTCAGTAAAGACTGGAAGAGGGGACAGCTCCTTCAAATATGAACACAGAAATGTAAGACTTCATGGAAAATGACAAATCAAGGAAATATGACACCACCAAAGGTACACAATAATTTTTCAGTAAATGATCCCAAAGAAATGGACATCTGTGATTTTTCAAATGAAATTTAATATAGTTTTTTCCTTAAAGTTCAGTGAGCTACAAGAAAACACAGACAATGTAATGAAATCAGGAAAACAGTACACAAAAATAAGATTAGCAAAGAGATAGAAATCATAATAAAAGAACCAAACAAAAATACTGGAGCTAAAGATTACATGACTAAAATCAAAACTGCAATAGAGATCATTAAAAACAGATTGGATCAAGCAGAAGAAATAATCTGTGAAATAGAAAACAAGACCTTTGAAATTATCCTGTCAGAGGATAGAAAAGAAAAAAGAAAGAGAAAAAATGAAAAAAAAAAGCTTATATGAACTATGGAATATCCTTAAGAGAAACAATCTATGCATTATTGGAGTCCCAGAAGGAGGAGCAAAGTAAAAAGAAACAGAAAGTTTATTTAAAGAAATAATAGCTGAGAACTTCCCAAATCCACAGAGAGATTTAAACACCCAAGTTAATGAAGTTAATGGGTGATCTGAAATTTTCAGTACAAGTGATCACCTCCAAGACATATTATAAAATTAACTAAAGCAAAACACAAAGACAGAATTTTTAAAACAATAAGAGGAAAAAAATTCCTCACATACAAGGGAACTTCCATAAGGCTCTCAGCCAAAATCTTACAGAACAACAGAGATTGGAATAGTATATTCATTGTGCTAGAAGAAAAGAAATACCAGTCAAGAATACTTCACCAGCAAAATTATCTTTCAGAAATCACAATGAGGTACTTTCCCAAACAAACAAAAGCTAAGAGAGTTTGTCATCACTAGACCAACCTTACAAGAAATGCTGAAAAGAGTTCTTCAAGATGAAATAAACAGACACTAAAATTAGTAACATGAAAACATATTAAAATATAAAATACACTGGTAAGTAAGCATATAGTCAAATTCAGAAACCTCTAATACTGTAATATGCATGCATGCATGCTAAGTTGCCTCAGTTGTGTCTGACTCTTTGTGGCCCTATGGCTTGTTGCTCACCAGGCTCTTCTGTCCATGGAATTCTCCAAGAACACTGGAGTGAGTTGCTGTGTCCTCCTCCAGGGGATTTTTCTGACCCAGGGATCAAACTCAGGTCTCTCATGTTGCAGACACATTTTTTACTGTTTGAGCCATCAAGGAAGTACTAAGAAAATATATCTTAAATACTCTCACTTATTATTCACAAATTGTAATTATGTGAGGTGATGGAGATGTTAACAATCTATGGTGTAATCATTTCTCAATATAAAGGTATATCAAATCACCATATTGTAAGCTTTAAACACACACAACATTATATGTCAATTACATCTCAAAAAATCTGGGGAAACAAAAAAACATTTTACATTCACATCTGGACCAGATAACTTATTCATTTATAGATTTTGCCTACCACAAACAAGATCTGAACTGCCAAGACATCTCACAGAACATCATACTGATCCATTATATACATTACATTATACTGATTGGACAGGAAGAGCAATAAGAGACCATGGTAAGACATATGTGCTCTAGAGGGTGGGAGATAAATCCTAAGAAGATTTAGAGACTTAGTGCATCATTAACATCTTTTTTTTTTTAATGGTTTGCCTGGAACATTTTATTTTATTTTATTTAAGTACAAGATTTATTTATTTTTTCCATACATTGACATGAATCCACCATGGGTGTACATGCGTTCCCAAACATGAACCCCCCTCCCACCCCCCTCCCCACAACATCTCTCTGGGTCATCCCCGTGTACCAGCCCCAAGCATGCCGTATCCTGCATCGGACATTGACTGGCGATTCGATTCTTACATGATATTATACATGTTTCAATGCCATTCTCCCAAATCATCTCACCCTCTCCCTCTCCCTCTAAGTCCAAAAGTCCGCTATACACATCTGTGTCCTTTTTGCTGTCTTGCATACAGGGTCATCATTGCCATCTTTCTAAATTCCATATATATGTGTGTGTATACTGTATTGGTGTTTTTCTTTCTGGCTTACTTCACTCTGTATAATCGGCTCCAGTTTCATCCATCTCATCAAAACTGATTCAAATGTATTCTTTTTAACGGCTGAGTAATACTCCATTGTGTATATGCACCACAGTTTTCTTATCCATTCATCTGCTGATGGACATCTAGGTTGTTTCCATGTCCTGGCTATTATAAACAGTGCTGTGATGAACATTGGGGTACATGTGTCTCTTTCAATTCTGGTTTCCTCGGTGTGTATGCCCAGCAGCGGGATTGCTTAGATGCTCAACATCACTCATTATCAGAGAAATGCAAATCAAAACCACAATGAGGCACCACTTCACACCAGTCAGAATGGCTGCAATCCAAAAATCTGCAAGCAATAAATGCTGGAGAGGGTGTGGAGAAAAGGGAACCCTCTTACACTGTTGGTGGGAATGCAAACTAGTACAGCCACTATGGAGAACAGTGTGGAGATTCCTTTAAAAATTGCAAACAGAACTGCCTCATTAACATCTTTAAAGTTACAGTAGTCAAGAGAATGTCAGGGCACTTCCTCCAGAGTAAAACACAAGTTGCTGCACCTTGCATCCCCTCCAACAAATAAGGAAGCATAGCACTTGGGAAGGATCTTCGGGTTTGGGAAGCAACACTTAGGAATACTGCTCTGGCCCATATCTTAGGTGACATAGAAGGCTTCCAGTGTTCAGTGGGGTGTTCCCTGCAGGAAGGGTCTCTGCAATAGATCCAGACCGTACTACCATCAGCTCTGTTGCTTGAGTCACATTTAGTAGTATCTGTGCATTGAGTAGAAAAAGATGCAACATGGACTTTATGGGAAGTCTCAGGATTCTAGAGTAAAGCCGTGTCATCCACAGCTGATAATTACACACCTTTTGAGAGAGACCTCCTAGTTTGGTACCAGGATCTGGCAGACAGAGAATGCTTGACCATGGAGGACCAAGTGACCATATATATGGAACTAGTCATTAGTGTGGATTCTTTCAGAACCCACAGAATTCTTTCAGGCCATTATAAGTTGGAAACAGAATATCTGAATTAGATCCAAAGAGGACCAGAAGGCACAGAGTACGTACATGAGCAGGTAGCCTAGATTCCCATGTTGCCCACCACAATTGCACCAGTGTCTCTCTCCTGGCTTGTACCTTTAGCTGTATGGTTGGTGACAGGAGTGGGGTGGGGTGGGGAGAATGTGTTCCGATATAACCTGCTGAAGGAGAAGGAAGAATAGCTCAAGGTTGGTTTATAGGTGGATCAGCTTGGTATGTGGATGCATTTGAGCCACATTTAAGGGTGCTCTTGAAAAGTAGCAGGGATGGAAGATCTTCCCAATGGATAGGGCTACACATAGTGCACCTGATCATTCACTTCGTATGAAAGGACCAGTGGCTCAAGGTGAGAGTATACATGGATTTATGGGTAGTGACCAGTGATCTGGCCATCTGGTCAGGAGCATGGAAAGAAAAGATCACAGAAAAGGGAGTCTGGAGTAGAGGCATGTGAATTGACATATAGGAGTGTTCATGAAATAGGAAGATTTTAGTATCAATCTTACTTTAATGGCTATTTGAAACCATCCATCATAAAAGAGTAACTATACAGCTAAGTAGACAAAATGACTCCACTAATTGATATTGGCTTTCCAGATGGCACAGTGGTAAAGACTCTGCCTGCCAATGCAGGAGATGCAAGAGATGCAGGTTCAATCCCTGGGTTGGGAAGATCCCCTGGAGCAGGAAATGCAACTCACTCCAGTATTGTTGTCTGAAAAACTCCATGAACACAGGAGCCTGGCAGGCTAGAGTCCATGGGTTGCAAAGAGTCAGACACTATTGAGCACACACGTAAATATTTGACCTTACCCAGCATCCATCTTGGCTACCTCAGGCCTGACCTAATGGGCATTTCAAAGGAGTGGCCATGGTGGTAGAAATGGAGACTATATATGGGCCCAGTAGCATAAGACTCTATATACCAAGACGTTCTAACTGCTTCCTACTATGAATATCCAACCTATGGCAACGGAGGCTAAGGCTGCTTCCCAAATATATCATTATTTTCGAGGAGACCAAGAGGTCACTTAATGGCAAGTTGAGTACATTGGACCCTTTCTATCTTGGAAGGGTCAGAAGTTCATGCTGACAGGGTATGAGTTTTTGTTTTCTGCTTGCACAGCCTCAGTAAGCACCACTAACTGGGGGCTTTTTGAGTGCCTGATCCATGGTCATAGAACTCCATATAATCCCACCCAGTATAACATCTGCACATTGTAGCCACTTCACAGTACAGGATGTGAAGAAATGGGTCCATGACAAAGGGATCCATTGATCATATCACATGCTGCACCATCCAGAAGAAGCTGACCACATAGAATACATTTAAAGGCACAGCTTAAGTACCAAAGGCAACACTGAAAAAAATAGGTATTCTCTAGAACAGTATATAAACCATAGTATTGGGCTTTGGCCTTAACTGGAAGAATTGGATCTGGAATCAAGGTCACTATTAGTGGCTCTAGCTAATGTATTCCCCACCTTTTAGCAACATATCAAAGTGGACCATATAATAAAATCAGGTATACAACTCAGTTTTATATTTTATGTTTTGTCTCAGTGCAGTTTCCAGACAGAAAGGCCATCGACTTCAGTGGTGCTGCCCAGCTCACCTCATTTACTTTGTGAAACCATGTGGAGACCTCATCTTGCCCTTTCTAGGTTCTTTGATGCAGCTGAAAACATGTTATGTAGGAATTAATGGATTGCATTTATTGATTCATTTGCACACCAAATATTGGTGGGACATCCGATATGTGGAATGGATCACACAATCTCCTGTTCCAAGCATTTATTGAGCACATATCAATACAATGTGGTAGGCCCTGTGCTAGGCACTAGGAAGGCAGAGAAAGGCTTTGCTTTAAAAGAGTTTATGACTGATCATAACCTTTAGTTAGGCGTGAGGGTGCCCCTCACCTTTGTGTGAAGGCAGCATTTCTTATTGTGCACAAAGACAGGAGCAACACAAAAGTTCTTGATCTTATTTAGGCCATCACTTGACAATTTCCAGTCTTCAGAGGTTAATCTGAGTATTAAGATCTGGTGCCTAAATCCCAAAGGACATAGTCAAATCTTCATGATCAAAGCCTTTCATTCTCCAAATTTACCCAGTCTAAAGAGAATGCTTCAACTTCCCCTACCCTAACTTATCTGCCCTGAAGGTACTCTAACTATATGTACATCTCCAGTCCCCCATGCCTAGTGACTCCTCTAAAAGAAGCCAGAGGTATCGGCCTCTTTGCTCATTGTTGTATCCCCAGTATCTAGAAGTGACAAAAATGCTAGTATGCTACTTCAGAGATTTGGTTCTTAAAAAAAAAAAAAAAAAAAAAACCTTGTATCTTCTATCTTGGTTTCTCTCTCTTACTCTCTCTCAGATCATTCACTCTAGGGGAAAGCTAGCTGCCCTCTCATGAGAAGCTTTGTGGTGAGGCCCGTATAGTGAGGAGATAAGGCCTCTGGCTAACAGCTATTTAAAAAAGCATGTCCTTAATATTTTTAAAAAATAATTCACCATTCTTTATCAGAGACGTTTTGCACGGATAGACAAGATCTTCTTAACTTCACTTTAATTTTTGTAAATACATTTGGAGCATAGTTGAAAGCTTTTTCAGTCATATAGCTAGTTTTTAATTCCTTTGATGATATCTATATCGTTTCTCCAATGTACACAACCCACCTACTTGGTGCTGAACGAGATGAGGAAGATGAAATCCTGCTGCAGACCTGGATATAGAGCTGTAAAAAATGGTAGTGCGTGAGGTCCAGGAAGAAGCACTGGAAAAGTGTGATCTGTGAGGAGAGAAGGGACTTAACAAGAACAGAATTAAGGAACTATTGTGTTTTAATTTATTTATTTATTGGACTCATGCTGCAACATGCGAGATCTTAGTTCCCCAACCAGGAATCCACCCTAAGACCTGCTGCACTGGGGTTGCAGAGTCCTAACCAACCACTGAACCGCCAGGGAAATCCCACAAATAGAATTAAGATAGAGGCATTTTCTATGGTGTCTTCTTGAAGCCAAATAAGCATTCGGTTATTCACAAGTTGTATAATTTTTGCATTGAAAAAATCAATGAGAACTCCACTGGTGCTCCAGTGGTTAGGACTCAGTGCTTTCCCTTCCCTAGGCTGGGTTCAATCTCTGGTTGAGGAACTAAGATTCTGCAGTGCAAGCTGCGTGGTCCCCACGCACCCACCCCCAAATAATCAATGGATAAATTTAAACAGTTTCTGTACTACCAATAAAAGGAAACGTGTTAAAACTAAATATTATAGACTTTATGCTAATATGCTTGACCAACGAAGAGCTTTATTAATCAGTAGAGAAGTGGTTGCTACTGCCCCCTTGCTACTACTAATTGGATGGATGGTTTAGTGAGGCACTGGGATCGACTCCGCCAGGGTCTGCCCAAAGTCCTAGCTGAGCATTAAGACAGTGGAACTTGACCATCTACATAGCTGAACCTGCAGGAGGATCATTAACGCGGTTCTGAGAGCCTGGAGGCCTCTCCAGGCAGCTCTCCAGCCTGCCCCCATGCGGGACGGGAAGGCGGCACGGAGGCGACCGGAGGCCTGTCCGCGCGTTTGCGAGGACCCAGCGCCTGGGCAGCTGGCAGTCGGGCCGTGGTCTTCTGAAAGGGACGACGGAAGAGGTGGCGTGAAGTGATTAGATGGGAAGGGAGCTCCTCGCCTTTCCCCCGCCGGCCTTCCTCTCGTGCCTACACCCGAACCCTGTCTGGAGGGCCGAGGCGAGGCCCGCCCCGCGTCCCGCGAAGTCGTCTCTGGCGTGTCTTTCCTGCCCGACCTCCCTGCCAGCTCCCTCGAGGTTATGTTCGAGAGTTCCGTGGGGCCGAGCGCCGCCCCCCGCGACGCGCCTTCGTCTCTGGGGCCAGTTACGACACCCCGTTCCCCCCACGCCCATCGCGACCGACCAGCGTGGAGCCTCTGGCGTGTTTCTGGCTATGCGGCGCGGTGGAGGCGGCTCCCCTGTGCGGACCGCTTGCTTGCATGTCGCCCAGCGCCTCTCCCCGCCCTCTGCGTCTCGGGCCTCCCCTCCGTCGGTCCAGCTCTTTTTCGCCTTCCCGTGTGGCCCTTCTCGCTTGTGCCCCGCTGCCCATTGGAGTTTCCCTTCCGCCCTCGGTGGCTGGGAGGGTGCCTGAGACCTGGGTGCAGGGAGGGGCCCGGGGTTTAGGAAAGAGAAGGGGCGATCGGGGAGTCAGGGGTTTCTGCTTGCTTTCCAGGGGCCCGGGGTTGTCGTCGGGCAGCAGTCGACCAGCACCCAGCGATCCCGAGTCACGGGCCCATAGCACCGAAGCCTGAAGCCTGCGTGCCCCAGGCGGTCGCGAATGGAGTATGGTGGTCCAAGCCCGGCGGCAGCCTTGGGGCGCTCCGCCCCCGCTTTGCTGCCTCGCTTTTCGCAGGTACCTAGCCTGTCCTAGGGTGGAGGTTTAAAAATTCCTGGGGAGGTCGCCCGTCCGCCTTGGGTAGTCAGGAGACTGGTCTCTTCTTCCCCGGATTCCCCCCGCCCCAAGGGGCCATGGCGCCGCTGGGCGCCACGGTCACCCCGGCTGAGGCAGTCGGGTGGGGGCTACCCGGCGGCAGTTCCCTTGGCTGCGTCCGCTTGTTCCGCAGGTGCGACCGGCCTCCCTTGACTGAGGCGGGAATCCGCCTCCGCACTCCCCCCACCCGCTCAGCGCCTATGGAGTGTCCTAGGCAGCCCATGATGGTTGGTGCCTGATGTCCCATCTGGAAACTTTCCAGATCATCAGGTCTGCTGTTTCCCTCTGGCTTGGCCTGCCAGAGGTACCCTCCTGGGCGAATGTGCCTCACCAGGGGCGGGTCTCTCCTTGGAGTGGGAGGGGCCCTGAAATAAAAACCAAACTGATAGGACTCTTAGAAGTGGGATCACTCTGCTCCAGCATCCATGAAGAATGCTGTGAGAATCAATGTGAATTGCAGGAGGCAGTGACCATTCATACTTCTGTTGCACTTGTGGTCCTGGGACTCCTCCAGCTGCTAGGCCTATCTGAGTGTGGCTTGCTGATCCAAGTCCCCCGCCGCCACCTTTCACTACATGCCTGCGTCCCCCACCCCCGCCAGGTTTGCGCTGATGGGGATGTCCTCGCAGAGCCTCCAGGCCCTCCTTCCCCCTAAGTATAGACAAAGTGGCCCACGCCTTTAAGGTAGATGCCTGCCCCCATGCGCGACGGGAAGGAGGGAAGGAGGCGCCTGTAGGCGGTCCGCTCGCTTGCGGAGACTCGGCGCCTGGGCTGCCGGCAGTAGGGTTGGTGGCCTTCTGCAAGGGATGACAGCGAGAAGGGGTGTCCTGAAGCAGTCGGGTGGGAAGGCAGCTCCTCGCTCCCCCCCGCGCCCGTCTCCCTCGCGCGCCTACTCCCTGGACACCGTGAACCCCGTCTGGCCGTTCCAGGCGACGCCCGCCCCGCGTTCCGCGACGTCGTCTCTGGCGTGCCTCTCCCGCCCAACCTCCGTGTCACGTCCTTCGAGGTTAGGTCCGAGGGTTCCATGGGGCCGAGCAGCTCCACGCTCCTTCGTCTCTGTGGCCAGTTACGACACCTCCTCCCCACCCCCACCCTGGTTGTGCCCGACCGGCGCGCAGCCTCCTGAGCACCTGGCGCAGAGCCTCAGGGCTACGCGGCGTGGGTGAGGCTGCTCCCCTGCGGGGGGGGGGGCTTGCCTGCCGGTAGCCCAGCGCCTCTCCCCGCCCTCTGCGCCTCGGGCCTCTCCTCCGTCGGTTAGGCAATTTCTCGCCCTCCCCGCGTGTGGCCCTGCTCGCTTGTGCTCGGCTTCTGGTTGAAGCCTCCCCTTCCGCCCTCGGTGGCTGGGAGGGTGCCTGAGACGTGGGGAGGGTCCCGGGGTTTGGGAGAGAGAAGGGGTGATCGGGGAGCCAGGGGTTCTGCCTGCTTTCCAGGGGACCGGGGTTGTCTTCGGCGGCGGTCGGCTAGCGCCCAGCGATCCCTAGTCCCGAGCCCATAGCGCTGAAGCCTGCGTGCCCCGGGCGGTCTGTAGATGGAGCGTGGTGGTCCAAGTCGGGGTGGCGGCTGTGGGCCGCTCCGCCCCTGCTTTGTCTGCCTCGCCTTTCGCAGTCACCTAGCCTGTCCTGGGGCTGAGGTTTAAAGACTCCTGGAGAGGCCGCCCGTCCGCCTTGGGGTCGGCCCGCGGGTAGTCAGGAGACTGATCTCTTCCCCAGATTCCACCGCCCCAAGGGGCTGTGGCGCCCCCTGGCGCCACGGTCACCCTGGCTGAGGCAGTCGGGAGGGGGCTACCGGCGGCTGTTGGCTTGGCCGCAGCCGCTTGTTCCCCTGATTTTGACCCTCGTCCTGGAGGGAGGAGGGAAAACACCCCCCCCGCCCCCCACACCCCACCAAGCGCCTATGCGGTGTCAGAGGCTGCCCCTGCTGGTCTCTGCCTGGTGCCCCATCTGGAACTTTCCAGACCATCCGGTCTGCTGTTTCCCTCCTGGGCATCCTCCTGGGTGAATGTGCCTCACCAGGGGCGGGTCTCTCTTGGGATGGGAGGGGGGCTGAAATAAAAACCAAACTGGTAGGACTCTTAGCAGTGGATCACTCTGCTCCAGCATCTATGAAGAATGCCATGAGAACTAATGTGAATTGCAGGAGGCAGTGATCATTCAGACTTCCTTTGCCCTGGGGTTGTGGCCCTTGGGTTCCTCCAGTGGCTAGGCCTATCTGAATGTGGCTTGCTGATCAAAGGCCTGCGCACCCAGCTACCCCAGTGTTGCTCTGCTAAGAGTGTCCTCTCAGGGCCTCCAGGCCTTCCATCCCCCTGAGTGCAGACATGGTGGCCCCTGTCTTTGTAGCAGACGCCTGGGAATGCTGCCCACGAAAGGGAAGATAGGAAGACAGTTACATAGAGGCCCTGGCTGTGGCCTCTGTGATCGGACCCCCTCGGCAGCTTCCGCGTGCTTCAAGCAGTCTTTGGGCGTGCCCCTCTGGGATATCCAGCATGGGGAACATCTTGCACTCACCTCGGTGCATATGGCATCAATCTGAAGGTGGTCCCCACCCTGCTATTGGCCTAGTCGGGCTTTCTTTGCCTCCTCTGTGGCGCCCTCCCCACTGTTTTTTTAATCTACTAACTGGGGACTTCCCAGGTTGGAGATGGGGAGGGCTTCCCTGGTAGGGAGCAGGAGGCTTCCTGGGAGAGGAGGCTTCCCTCTTAGGGAGCCTGGTGACTAAGTGGTAAAGAATCAGCCTGCAATGCAGAAGACCCGGGTTAGATCCTTCAATCCTTCCACTGGGAAGAGGCCTTGGAGAAGGAAATGGCAACCCACGCCAGTATTGCCTGGGAAATCCCATGGACAACGGAGCCTGGCAGGGTTACTGCCCATGGCGTCTGAAACAGTCCCATATGGCTGCGTGACTAAGCATGCCATGACATGAATGTGACAAAGTAGACAAGAGACCAACAAAGAATACATCTAAAAAGGAAAGCACTTCTACAATAAACCTCTAGACAGATGCCAAATCACATTAGCTTAAAAAATGAAAATTAAGAGATAAAATAAGTCAGAAAGTCAGTTTGAAGAAAATTTTATGTGATAGTAACTTTTAAAAATAATATACAAAAATCCTAAATACTTTAAAGTATTTTAGGTAGGTAAGCACATTACCTAAGGACAAATGCATTTGGAAAGTTTGTACCAACCTAGTAAATACTGGATATCTAAGAGTCATGGTGATGGAATC